>NC_091768.1:79217678-79520708 GCF_029378745.1 Bos indicus
ATATTTCATAGGAGACTAACACTTTAGGCTCCGTTTCTAAAACCAGGAGTCAAAATGAAAAAAAAAAAAAAAATGACTGAAACAATTTAAATCCATTCTGTAGTTTTAACATGTCTTTGACACTGAAAATATTTTTAAGTTTTATCTTTCACTGTTTAGGATTGAAAAGCAGTTGCCTCCTCTAATCCTAAATCTTGGAATTCTGTATCTCTCTATTACTCTTTATAACTGCTAGCAAACTAGTCAGTTCTTTCTTGAATTTTTCTCTCATATGTAATACTTTGCTTTGTGTAGCAAATACCAACAAATTCTTGCTAACTATTTTATTTTCTAAACTTTTAATTAAGGAATTCAAGTTCATAATATACAAGAACAGCCTTCCAAGTGATCTTAAGCTACAGTTTTAGCAAATGTTTTGCCCACTGCAGAACAGTGATCACTGTTTATTCAGACTTAAACAATAGATGCTTCACCACTCACTGCCCACTGTGTAAGCCAATGCCACTGCCTCTTTCAGGGTTTGTTTCTGTATTTTTTTTCTGTGTCTATTATAAAAGCAGCTCATTCTTGGTACCAAATTCTAAATTAATCATATTAGCCAAAGTTATGTTGTACTAATTAACAACTCCAAATCATAGTGGCATCACAAAACACAGTTTATTTTTCTTCCTTGCTACATTCCGAAGGGGTGTCTGCTTATTATACCTACTTACTTCAACCCTGTACACAAATGACACAATTTCTAAGACGGCAAAAATATTAAATGGCCAGTGGCCACTTGAGAGCTCTTCTAAGCTCCAAAATAGCCTTGGCACACATCCCTTTCAATTAAAATCCTGTGGCCAAAAACCTAAATTAAAAATATTAAGAATGTATCATTCTATCACATGCACTGAGTGGAAAAAAACAGAAAATTTTGGAGGATAGTACCCCAGCTAAAAAATTTAATGCTCTCTATTGTCTTTCTCTAGTGAGTTTATGTATTTATATGTACATATTCAAGTTATTTTGATATTTTGTTCTGTAAGAAAAACAATTTTAGGAAGAGCATAGTAGCTACTGATCTACGGCCACTGGAAAGTGTTCTCCCATCAATTTCAAAATGAGTCCAATCACAATAATCATGTGTAGGCACCTAATAAAATTATAGACCTCTAGTCCTCTCAAAATAGATTCTGACTTAGCAACCAATACCTTATCTTCACCAAATATACCAGGTGATATTCATGATCAGATAACTCTGAGAACATTTGTCTGCCATATAACATGTGTAAAAGTACTTAGCCTTCCAGAGGAGATCTTGTATTTTTACCTTGTGATTTAACTTATTGTTATTTTTGAAATTACTTTTGAAATCTTGTTTTCAAATATTAGACTTTATATGTTAACCAGGTTTAGATGTACAGAAAAAATGAGCAGAAAGTACAGAGTTCCCAAGTACCTCTTATGCCCCATCATTCCCCACCCTCATTACTAATATCTTGTATTAGTGAAATAATTTGTTATAATGAAAAAGCCAGTACTGGTAAACAATTAACCCAATGTGTAGATTACAATATGGTTCAGTTTCTGTGTTGTACCTTCTATGGGTTTGACAAATATTTAATGACATGTATACAACATTAAAAGACGCTTACTCCTTGGAAGAAAAGTTATGACCAACCTAGATAGCATATTCAAAAGCAGAGACATTACTTTGCCAACAAAGGTCCATCTAGTCCAGGCTATGGTTTTTCCAATGATCATGTATGGATGTGACAGTTGGACTGTGAAGAAAGCTGAACGCCGAAGAATTGATGCTTTTGAACTGTGCTGTTGGAGAAAACTCTTGAGAGTCCCTTGGACTGCAAGGAGAGCCAATCAGTCCATTCTAAAGGAGATCAGTCCTGGGTGTTCTTTGGAAGGAATGATGCTAAAGCTGAAACTCCATTACTTTGGCCACCTCATGCGAAGAGTTGACTCATTGGAAAAGACTCTGATGCTGGGAGGGATTGGGGGCAGGAGGAGAGGGGAATGACAGAGGATGAGATGGTTGGATGGCATCACCGACTCTAAGGACATGAGTTTGGGTGAACTCCGGGAATTGGTGATGGACAGGGAGGCCTGGTGTGCTGCAATTCATGGGGTCACAAAGAGTCAGACATGACTGAGCGACTGAACTGAACTGAACTGAACTGATACAATATTAGGATATCATACAGAATTGTTCCAGTGCTTGCTAATTTCCCTGTGCTCTACCTATTCATTTCTCTCGTTTCCCTTCCTAAACCCCTGGAAACTACTCATCTTTATACTGTCCCCACAGTTCTGCCCTTTCTTGAATGACATGTAGTTGAAATAACACAGTTTGTAGCCATTTAAGATGGGCTTTCTTCCACTTGACAGTGTGCATTTAATGTTCCTCTATGTCTTTTGTGGCCTGATGACTTATACATTTTTTATTATTGAATAATATTCCATTGCACAGTTTTACCATAGTTTCTTTATTTACCCACCATTTGGAAGACATCTTGGTTGCTTCCAAGTTTGGGCAGTTTTGGACAAGATTGCTATAAACATTCATTGCTGGCCTTTTAAAAGCTAAGTTTTCAGCACATTTGTGCAAATTCTAAGGCATGTGATAGCTAGATCATAAAACTATATTTAGTGTTGTTAGAAAACTGCTGTCTTAAAAAGTAGCTGCACCATTTGTATCCCTTATGATTATACAGCGGAAGTGACAGATTCAAGGTTTTAGATCTGATAGAGTGCCTGAAGAACTATAGACAGGGATTTGGAACACTGTACAGGAGGCCATGACCAAAACCATCTCCAAGAAAAAAGAAGTGCAACAAGACAAAATGGTTGTCTGAGAAGCCCTTAAAAATAGCTGAGAAAAGAAGATAAGCAAAAGGCAAAGGAGAAAGGGAAAGACAAACAATATGAATGCAGGGTTCCACAGAATAGCAAAAAGAGATAAGAAAGCCTTCTTAAGTGAACAATTTAAAGATAAAAAGGAAAACAATATAAAGAGAAAGACTAAAGATTGCTCCAAGAAAATTAGAGATACCAAGGGACTATTTCATGAAAGATGGGTACAATAAAGGACAGAAATGGTAGGAACCAACAGAGGTAGAAGAGATTAAGAAGAGGTGATAAGAATACATAGAAGAACTGTACAAAAACGTCTTAATTACCTAGATAACCACGATGGTGTGGTCACTCACCTCAAGCCAGCTATCCTTAAGTGTGAAGTCAAGTGGGCCTTAGGAAACATTATTACAAACAAAGCTAATGGAGGTGATAGCATTCCAGTTGAGCTATTTCAAATCCTGAAAGATGATGCTGTTAAAGTGCTGTACTCAATATGGCAGCAAATTTGGAAAACTTATCTGTGGCCAAAGGACTGGAAAAGGTCAGTTTTCATTCAAATCACAAAGAAAGACAATGACAAAGAATATTCAAACTACCACACAATTGTGCTTTCTTCACATGCTAGTAAGGTAATGCTTAAAATCCTTCAAACTAGGCTTCAATAGTATGTGAACCAAGAACTTCCAGGTATACAAGCTGGATTAGAAAAGGCCAAGGAACCAGAGATCAAACTGCCAATGTTTGTGGGATCATAGGAAAAACATGAGAATTCCAGAAAAACATCTACTTCTGCTTCAGTGACTATGCTAAAGCTTTTGTGTGGATCACAACAAACTGCAGAAATTTTTTAAAGAGTTAGGAATACCAGACCACCTTACTTGCCTCCTGAGAAACCTGTATGCAGGTCAAGTAGCAATAGTTATAACCAGACATGGAATAATTGGCTGTTTCAAAACTGAGAAAGGAGTACATCAAGGCTGTATCTTCTCACCCTGCTTATTTAACTTATATGCAGAGTACCTCAAGCGAAATGGGTAGCTGGCTGAATCACAAGCTGGGATGAAGATTTCCATGAGAAAAATGAAAAATTTCAATAATGAAATGACACAACACTAATGGCAGAAAGTTAAGAGGAACTAAAGAGCTTCTTGATGAAGGTGAAAGAAGAGAGTGAAAAAGCTGGTTTAAATCTCAACATTCAAAAGATTAAGATCATGGCATCCAGTCCCATTACTTCATGGCAAATAGATGGGCAAATAATGGAAACAGCATCAGATTTTATTCTCCTCAGCTCCAAAATCACTGCGGACAGGGACTGCAGTCATGAAATTAAAAGATGCTTGCTTCTTGGAAGGAAAGCTATGGCAAACTGAGACAGCATATTCAAAACAGAGACGTCACTTTGCTGACAAATGTCCATATAGTCAAAACTATCATCTTTCCAGTAGTCATGTATGGATGTGAGATTTGGACCATAGAGAAGACTGAGAGCCAAAGAATTGATGCTTTCCAACTGTAGTGTTGGAGAAGACTCTTGAGAGGCTTTTGGACAGCAAGGAGATCAAACAAGTCAATTCTAAAGAAAGTCAACCTCAAATATTCATTGGAAGGACTGACACTAAAGCTGAAGCTGCAACACTTTGACCACCTGATATGAAGAGCCAACTCATTGGAAAAGACCCTGATGCTGGGAAAGATTGAAGGCAAGAGGAGAATTGGGTGGCAGAAGATGAGATGGTTGGATGGCATCACTGAAACAATGGACATGAGTTTGAGCAAACTCCAGGAGATGGTGAAGGACAGAGAAGACTGTTGTGCTGCAGTCCATGGGGTAGCAAAGAGTCGGACAGGACTGAGCAACTGAACAAAAACAATGTTACTTTGCACTTCTAGAACAATGGAAAATATTAATATCAATATGGTACACTAATTTCTAAAAGAATAATGATAATATTACAGTATTAAGCCACTATTTTGTATTTAACAGTTTCATCTCAATAATGATAATGTGGTTGTTGTCATCATTATCATTGTTGCTGCTCCTGTTGCTATTGTGATCTGGGTGGGTTGCTTCTCCAGACTTCAATCACAATCATCTATCCTAAGGGAATCACATTTTTGTTCAAATATCAAATATTTTTCCATGAAATTGATGTGAATTACGGTACACTTACTCTATCCAAACTTAATAGAAGCTATTTCAGTCTATGGTTGGGAACAGTTGAAGGTGATGCCTTATTGGATATAAACAATGATGCATCTTGTTCCAGTAGTTGTCAGGAATTATGGTACCATGATGAAAGACGGCCTACAAAAAGGATGGCAAGTCATGAAAAAATCAGAGAAATGAAGCTTGAATATTAAATCATGCAATTAACCTGCAGCATCTGCGCTTCCAGTAATATAATAAATTTCCATAATTTGTGCTGGCTTTTCTACTTGCATATGAAAGCAAGTTAGTTGATAAATATATGAAAGTAATATCCTTCTATTCTAAAACTACATGGATGTCATTCAGTAGAGTAATTAAATAAGTTTTGAAAAATAATGACTCATTATTAAGGATAAGCAAAAATAATTAAGGTAGGGTCATATACTATTGTGGAAAAACCATGGACAGAAGAAAAAACACTTTTACTATTAAAATCTAAAAGATATTAATTCTTTTAGTAAATAATTGAATTTAGTTTTCAAATTTTATTTATGCTTTCCTTATTTGGTTAATAACGTAAAATTGGTTTATAAATATTTCTATATTTTTTATTACTCAATCTGGTTTTTTTGTTTTGTTAATAGCTATTTTGTTTACATAAAATGAACAGACAATTGTATATCACTTTACCATATTTTGGAGGATGCTTAATTCTCAATTTAAACAAAATTGTAGTACACATTCCTTTAGAATTTGAAAGAACTTTGACTAAAACCGCAATGCCCTGAAAGTTTTACCTGGAGGAAGAAACTGATAAAATTTGTAAATAAAATTTTCCCAAGTATACTCCTCTAACACCTTATCCTTTGTGGTCAGTTGATTAAAATAGGTTTATTGAGCCTCTATTTCACAGCATTCTGGATCTCAACAAAAATTGGCAATAACATAAGAACCTATCAGGTTGATTTATTTTAACATCTGACTTCTATAGGTTTATTATTTTAATTTTTAATTGAATAAATTCAAGATATTTTCTTTAATAATAAGAGTCATAAGTATTTAGATACAATTTTGGTGTCAAAATGATTTTTTTTTCCCATTTTAAAACATGCTAAAGTTTTTCATTGTGAATTCTCTGTGGAAAAAAGTTCTTAGAGAGTTTTAAATGCTAATTTTATAAATATCTTAAGGAAATTATATGCTTCTTCTCTTATTTTAATTCTATTTAACACCATATGGGCAGTTAAGTTTAAATATAGATTGTGCAAATCCTCACTTGAAAGGAAACATATATTTATTGTTGTTCAATTAGAAAAAGCAATTCATCGAACTGGACTGGCAATTCGTTTCATATATGATATTATACATGTTTCAATGCCATTCTCCCAAATCATCCCACCCTCGCCCTCTCCCACAGAGTCCAAAAGGCTGTTATATACATGTGTCTTTTTTGCTGTCTCGCATACAGGGTTATCATTACCATCTTTCTAAATTCCATATATATGTCTTAGTATACTGTATTGGTGTTTTTCTTTCTGGCTTACTTCACTCTGTATAATAGGCTCCAGTTTCATCCACCTCATTAGAACTAATTCAAATGTATTCTTTTTAATGGCTGAGTAATACTCCATTGTGTATATGTACCACAGCTTTCTTATCCATTCATCTGCTGATGGACATCTAGATTGCTTCCATGTCCTGGCTATTATAAACAGTGCTGCGATGAACATTGGGGTACACGTGTCTCTTTCAATTCTGGTTTCCTCAGTGTGTATGCCCAGTGGGATTGCTGGGTCATAAGGCAGCTCTATTTCCAGTTTTTTAAGGAATCTCCACATTGTTCTCCATAGTGGCTGTATAGTTTGCATTCCCACCAACAGTGTAAGAGGGTTCTCTTTTCTCCACACCCTCTCCAGCATTTATTGCTTGTAGACTTTTGGATAGCAGCCATTCTGACTGGCGTGAAATGATACCTCATTGTGGTTTTGATTTGCATTTCTCTGATAATGAGTGATGTTGGGCATCTTTTCATGTGCTTATTAGCCATCTGTATGTCTCCTTTGGAGAAATGTCTATTTAGTTCTTTGGCCCATTTTTTGATTGGGTCATTGATACAGGATACTTGGGGCTGGTGCACTGGGATGACCCACATAGATGGTATGGGGAAGGAGGTGGGAGGGGGGTTCAGGATGGGGAACACGTGTACACCTGTGGCAGATTCATGTTGATGTATGGCAAAGCCAATACAACACTGTAAAGTAATTAACCTCCAATTAAAATAAATTTATATTAAAAAAAAAAAGAAAAAGCAATTCAGTTCAATTCAGTCCCTCAGTCGTGTCCGACTCTTTGTGACCCCATGAACCGCAGCACGCCAGGCCTCCCTGTCTATCACCAACTCCCAGAGTCCACCCAAACTCATGTCCATTATGTCGGTGATGCCATCCAACCATCTCATCCTCTGTCGTCCCCTTCTCCACCTACCCTCAATCTTTCCCAGCATCAGAGTCTTTTCAAAGGAGTCAGCTCTCCACATCTGGTGGCCAAAGTATTGGAGTTTCACCCTCAACATCAGTCCTTCCAGTGAACACGCTGGACTGATCTCCTTTAGGATGGACTGGTTGGATGTCCTTGCAGTTCAAGGGACTCTCAAGCATCTTCTCCAACACCACAGTTCAAAAGCATCAATTCTTCAGCCCTCAGCTTTCTTTATAGTCCAATTCTCACATCCATACCTGACTACTGGAAAAACCATAGCCTTGACTATAGGAACATTTGTTGGCAAAGTAATGTCTGTGCTTTTTAATATGCTGTCTAGGTTAGTCATAAATTTCCTTCCAAGGAGCAAGCATCTTTTAATTTCATGGCTGCAATCACCACCCACAGTGATTTTGGAGCCCAGAAAAATAAAGTCAGCCACTGTTTCCACTGTTTCCCCATCTATTTGCCATTAACTCCTGCCTAATGATGTTACACTGTTTATTTTAAATTTAGATTTTTAAAAATAGAGGATGCCCATAAGGAATTCTACCTACTAAGGAATACAATCATTTTGAAAATTCTGTTAAGAATTGATTGAAATGCCATTGACCTAAGGAACCATTCATCCATAAATAAATCAAAGAAAGGAAGATTTGCTATTTTCATGTCTGAAAATTAAGCTTTGGTCTACAACTAAATTAATGTCCTGTTGGAACACCTTCTCTTAACTTTCTAAAAATTATTTCTGAGGAATAGATTGTAGCACCAAGGTTCATTATTTTTATAATGACAGAAAAAAAAGAGTACTTTTTATTACCCTCATTGGATATAATTTTATCAAATATCATGTATACCTGGATTCTAGAGATAATGTAAATTTTGTGCATATTTGTAATTCAGGAGTACAGCAAAATATTTAAAATGTTCATCATTTTACTCAGTTGAACTTGAATACAATAAAGTCAGAATAATGGAAGTAGCATGAGGACAGGAAGAGAAAGGAAGGAACACTGGCACTTTGTACAGCAAAAGCTGGTCTTAGTAAGATGGAATAGTCAAGACAGTACAATCACAGTATGCTACCAAATATTCAATCATTCATTCATCTCCTTTCATTTATCTATTAATTCAACACTTAAATAATGAGCATGTACTATGTGGTGGTCATTGTCATGACTATCACGTATGCAATGATAAGTCAAAAAAAAAAAAAAAAACACAAAAAGACAGTGCTTTCATGGAGATTATAGTATTGGAAGTGTTCAAAAGTTAACAAAATTCTCCATTTAAATGTGAGTCATGAAAGTGTTATATGTGTTATAAAGGAGCAATATTATGCTTTAAGAGCTTATTTAATTTTGTTGGAAAAATAGAGAAGAATTTCTGAGGAATTAAATTATTAATTCCTAACATTATATGCCATGTTTATTATAGATCATAAATTCTTCTAGTCATTTAGATGAATTATCAATATCTTATGTTGCCCTTACAACAACCATAATAGCTATATACTTTTTTATGTTTAATTTTTGATATACAATTTTAAATGCTGTCTTTGCCCTGAAGATAAATGGTTCATAAAGAAATTATATGTGGCCCTAAAGGGAGTGACGGAGAAGGCGATGGCACCCCACTCCAGTACTCTTGCCTGGAAAATCCCATGGACGGAGGAGCCTGGTGGGCTGCAGTCCATGGGGTTGTGAAGAGTTGGACATGACTGAGCGACTTCCCTTTCACGTTTCATTTTCATGCATTGGAGAAGGAAATGGCAACCCACTCCAGTGTTCTTGCCTGGAGAATCCCAGGGACGGGGGAGCCTGGTGGGCTGCCGTCTATGGGGTCACACAGAGTCGGACACGACTGAAGTGACTTAGCAGCAGTAGCAGCAGCAAAGGGAGTGAAGGAGGCTAATACACACCGACACACACAAAAGATCTTGCCCTGCCACAAAATTTTCTTACTTAAAGCAACTGAGCTATATACTTTTACCATCTTCCTTTTATTAGTACCTGTGAAGACCTAAGTCTCAGGCAGATTAAATAACTTGCTGAAGGTTGCACAACTGGTGAATGATACAGCCAGCAGTAAGACCCATAAATACTAGTGCTAGAGCCTGCAATTTTAACCCCTGTAATGCACTCCAGTGAGAACCTAAGTATAATATCGAGAGGTGGAGTTTATTAGCAAGCCTCATCATGTAGATCAAGCAGCAGTCATCAAGAGAATAGTAAAAATAATTCAGGAAAGAAGAATAATTATAATAATTATAAATCAAATATGCAGCAACCTCATGAATTAGGAAAGGCAGCATATAAAGAATATATACATACATATAGTTATATAAAAAACTAGGCTTGAATCTACCTGATGAAAACAATCAGTAGTTTTCTTATATCAGTTTGCATAGGAGTCAACATAAACTCAAATCACAGAATGAAGATCAATTGTATAACAGAAAGAACACTACTCTATGACAGAACACTCTGTGTCTACTCCTAACCTTACCACATAAAACTGAAGTGCCTTAAGGAGGTCATTTTATTAAAACTTTATTTTTTTTAACAATTGTAACAGAAATTGAACCACCTTTTTTCAGTTCACAGATACACAGTCTTTCCCCCCACATAATTCTGAAATTGAATTTTTGAAGTTAACACACACGCTTATATTTGCTTCTGTTTTGTAAATATCTATTGTTAAATCTAAATCTTAAAAAGTAATTTTCCATTTATTTATTCAACAAAAATTTATAAATCCTTATTAAAGATAGTAGACAGAAGCAGTGAAAACATAGAGAAGGGCAAAATTTTGGAGCTTATTTTCAAGAGCAGGTGACAAAATTAGCAACTAAACAAAATTGTGAAGTGAAAGTCCCTTAGTCGTGTCTGACTCTGCAACCCCGTGAACTATACAATCTATGGGATTCTCTAGGCCAGAATACTGGAGTGGGTAACCTTTCCCTTTTCAAGAGGATCTTCCCAAGCCAGGTATTGAACCCAGGCATTGTAGGCAGATATTTTACCACTGGGCCACAAGGGAAACCTAAGAATACTGCAGTGGGTAACCAACCCTTATCCAGCAGATCTTCCCACCAGGGACGGAGCCGCGGTCTCCTGCATTTCATGCAGATTCTTTACCAACGGAGCTATCAGGTAAGCCAAACAAAGTTGTATACAAATATAGTTTAACTTAATAATTGAATAGGAAACTTACAGAAACCATTATCAAATAACTCTGGTATAAGTAAAAGTTGTTGTTATTGTTGTTGAATTGCTGTTATGTCTGACTCTTTTGTGATTTCATGGACTCCTCTGTCCATGGGATTTTCCAGGCAAGAATACCAGAGTGGGTTGCCATTTCCTTCTCCAAGGGATCTTCCTGATTCACCCAGGGATCAAGCCTGAACCCATGTCTCCTGAATGTGTCTCCAACATTACAGGCAGATTGTTTACCACTAAAGCCACTAGGGAGATTGTTTACCACTAAGCCATCCTGTCAGCTGCCTTCATCCAATTCCCAAACAGCTCTTTTAAATATATCGATGGGATGTCTGCACTTATAAAGGAATATATAAATATTCTTAATAGAAATATAAATTATGGGATAAATACTCTGCTAACAGGTTTCACTTTCTTTTTTTTTAATTTAACAGGTTTCACATTCTGAAAGCCACACACTGAATAAAAATTATATTTAAAAAACAAATTCCTATATTTTACACAATCTTCTGCTGGATATTTACCATATTTGTATGATAAATATTCAATAAGCTACTCTATTCTATTGGAGTTTCTACAGAAGCAAAGCTAATTGATATTATAAATCCTATTTAAAAGTTTGATTTTCCTTAAGAAAAACAATTTCAATATCTTTTGTGAAAACTCATTTTTTTCAGTAAATATATTTGAGACAAATTTGTACTTCTAGTATTTTCTATTTCTTTTCATCACTGAAAATGTATCACTTCAATCTATCAAGGGGATCAAAGTTATTAAGTGAATGAAACATCCAGTATCTCAGTAATCTCAAGTAAATGCAATATTTTCTAGGGCTTATACAGTATTTCTCGTAACCACTCATTACAAAATAATGTTTTACAAATTCTCTTTACTTCTCAAAATTTCCCTTTATTCATTTTTTAGAAATCCTTGTCCTGTTTTTCACTGGAAAAGTCAACTATTTTTCAGGTGTTAACTTAAATATTAACTCTTAAGAATCCATGAAGATTTTTCTCTTTTATAGTATACCAATGCTTTCCTTTATGAATGAAACACATTTTAAAGTATTGCTTGAGTTTTCAACTATTCAGTATGCACTTTTCCTACCAATTATATGCTTGTGATCTCAATGACCATGTGTGCTTTGTCCACCCTTATCTACCAAGGGCCTATTGCAGTGCCTTGTACAGGATATAAAAGATGTTTTCTAAAAAAAAAAAAAAAAAATGTTTTCTATAAGTGGATGAACTTTGGGGGTCGAGATAATGGGAGGAAACCTACCCTTCATTTGTTACTTTCTTTTGCATAGGAAATGCTCAGAATTATTTGTCACTTACTTAAGTTCCAATATTTATACCTATTTGTGCCAGTGCTTAGTTCCTCCAGTTGCAAAAGACAAAGATGCCTGTGTTTGACAGAACAATTTGTTATGACTCTATTTCCTCCAGCAGTCTCATGGTGCAAATACAAAATACAGCAGAGATTGACGACCAATTTTTATCTTCTTAATCTACAGTTTTCCTGTCCTTGTGGATTAATTTTAGTGCCCAAAATTTAGATAAATATGTCTACTGAGATTTTCCTTCCTCCAATTTTACTTTATCTAATTTTATGAGCTCAAGAGAC
This sequence comes from Bos indicus, assembly GCF_029378745.1. NCBI lineage: Eukaryota > Metazoa > Chordata > Mammalia > Artiodactyla > Bovidae > Bos > Bos indicus. The sequence continues at coordinate 79,230,009 of NC_091768.1, forward strand.
TTCACTGTGCTTAATTAATTTCAATGGTCAAATTTCTAATCTTTCCAGTTTCCCTAAGTAGGTCTTTAAGGGAATAATTTTAATAAGCAGCAGATAATTTTTTCTTTGTTCCAGTATATCCTTCTATGCCTACAGAATGATGCAGTAAATGTTTGAAAAAAATAACATGAGTACTAATCAAGAATATTACTCATGTCTGATGAGTTCACATGCAATCTAATAATTATTCTATTTTACTGTGTCTAAGCTTGTATTACCACCTCCACCACCCAGAAAACAAAAACAAACAAACAAACAAAAAGGTCTATAACAAGGGAACTGGAGTCAGAGAACTAAAAAGAGTGAGGTACATAGGAAAAAAAGCCAATCCAAAAGTAATTTTTGAACGAGTTACCACTCTGATATACAAGGGGTTGATCTTTCTATAGACTATAGACACAGCATAGAATACACACTGTGATAGAATAGAATATGATAGAACAGAACAGAACAGAATAGAGCAGGTAGAATACACTTGAGAAATTTCTGCCTGAAACATGAAAGATAGGAGTTGTATGTCCATCATACCCTGACCCTTATCAGTTAAGTGTGGGTTAGGCTGTGCGCTGGCTCAGCACAGCCAAGCAAGCTTGGCAGACTCCCCATGCACAGTATAAAAGCCCTGAGAAAGAAAGCAAGCTCAGGTTGAGGTGCTGAGGGTACTGCTTATCCTTGCATGTAGCTGGATGCCATCGGAATAGCCAAAGATCAAAGAGGATCTCAGATATTGTGATGTGTGATGTAAAATTCCAGTCCACATTATGACTACAAGAGTAATTTTTTTTCTTTAAATTTTCTTTCTTTCTTTCTTGGCTGTGCTAGGTCTTCATTGTTGTGCAAGCTCTTGTGTAGTTGCAAGCAGGGGCTATGCTCTAGTTGTGGTGTGCAGTTTTTTCATTGTGGTGACTTCTCTTATTGCTGAGCACAGGCTCAAGGGCATGCACACTTGAGTAGGTGCAGTGCAAGGTTCTCTATAGTTGTTTTCTTGGACTCTAGAGCACAGGCTAAACAGTTGTGGCACAAGGGCTTAGCTGCTCCACAGCATGTGGGATCTTCCCAGACCAGGTATTGAACCCAGGTTTCCTGAACTGGCAGGTGGATTCTTTACCACTTAGCCACCAGGGAAGACTGTAATATATTTTAATTGTTCACTATTAAGCTATAAAAATAATTAAAAGAGATAAGAAGGAAAATAAAAAGCACTGATGATACCACCAGTCAGATAAATAACATCTGTAACTGGAACATTCCACAGAATATCTGATCAATATTCTTCCAAACCACTAAAGTTGTGGGGAAACAAACAAAAAAGCAAAAACAAAACCTTAGAAATCGTCATGGATCAAAGAAGACAAAGGAGAAACAATGGCTAAATGCAATGTGATTTCCTGGATTGGACCCTGGAAAAGAAAAAGACATTAGTAAAAAAAAAAAAAAAAAAAAAAAACTGGTAAAATTCAAATAAAATCTGTCATCTAGTTAACAATAATATACCAATATTACTTTCTTGCCTGTGTGTTCAGCCACTAGGTTGTGTCCAACTCTGCGACCCCATGGACTACAGCATGCCAGGCTTCCCTGTCCTCCACTATCTCCCTGAATTTGCTCAAATTCATGTCCGTTGAGTCAGTGATGTTATCTAATCATCTTGTCCTGTGTTGCCTTCTTCTCCTTTTGCCTTAAGTCTTTCCCAGCTTCAGGGTTACTTTCTTAGTTTCAACAAATATATCACTGTTATGTAAGAAGTTAATATTAGGGAAACTTGGTGAAGAGGATACGGAAACTCTTTGACCATTTTTGCAAGGTTCCTCTAAATATAAAATTGTTGCTGTCTCAGTCCAGTTGGGTTACTGTGACAAAAAAGCACAGATTTGGTGAGCTTATAACGACAGAAATTTATTCCTCACAACTCTGGAGGCTGAAAAATCCAAGATCAGAGTGCAAACATGGTCATGTTCTATGTCTGGTGAGTACTAGCTTCCTGGCTCATAATTAACTGTCTTCTAGCTATAACCTCACACGACCAAAGCAACAAGGGAGCTTTTACTGTTCTCCTTCATAAGGGCACTAATTCTATTCATGAAGGTTCTACCTTCCTGACCTAACACCTCCCCAGTGGTGCCATCTCCTAATACTATCTCTTTGAGCACTAGATTTCAACATATAAATTTTGGAGGAAAAAAGCATTCAGTTTGCATACAAGTCTGAAGGACATCCCTGGTGGCTCAGATGGTAAAGCATCTGCCTACAATGCAGGAGACCCGAGTTCAATCCCTGGATCGAGAAGATCTCCTGGAGAAGGAAATGGCAATCCACTCCAGTATCTTGCCTGGAAAATCCCATGGAAGGAGGAGTCTGGTAGGGTAAAGCCCAAGGAGTCACAAAGAGTCAGACACAACTGAGTGACTTCACTTTCTTTTTACAAGCATTCAGGTCATAGCAATTCTGAATAAAAATTTATCTAAAGAATCAGATATGCATATGGCATGTGTTTTTTTGCATCAATTTTACAAATATATACTAATACAGAAAGTATTTTGCATAGGGTTTCCCTGGTGGCTCAGTGGTAAAGAATCTGCCTACCAATGCAAGAAACATGGGTTTGATCCCTGGGCCTCCCTTGTAGCTCAGTTGGTAAAGAGTCCTCCTCCAATGCAGGAGACCTGGTTTTGATTCCTGGGTTGAGACGGTCCCCTGGAGAAGGAAATGACAACCAACTCCAGTATTCTTGCCTGGAGAATCCCATGGACGGTAGCCTACCAGTCTCCTCTATCCATGGGATCGCAAGAGTCGGACATGACTTAGCGACTAAACCACCACCACCACCACCAGGAAGATCCACCACCACCAGGAAGATCCTACATGACTCGAAAGAACTAAGCCCATGTGGGGAAATGAACAAGATGGTGCCAGTCAGGCTATCTCGCCCTCTAGCACCATGTTCTATAAACAATGACTTTGCATTGTTATGTAATAGCTGAAATCACTTATAGCACTGTGCATGTACCTCACAGGGTACTCACTTGGTTGCGGGCTACTCTGTGTGGTGTGCCTGTGTGAGCTTCACCACTAAAGTTCTGGCTGCTGCTGCATTGGGGCTACATTAGAACAATATCATGGCTACGTTATGTGAGGTTATGTTATGGATGGTTATGTTATGTTATGACTGCTGCTACAGCTGCTGCATTAACCAGGAGAGAGGCTGTGTTATGGCTGTGATGCCAGCCAGGAGAGAATAAATGTGTCTGCAGTTCCTGCGCTCCTCGAATTTCCTTCCACCTCTCAGCTCACACCTTGCCTACCCTGGGTTCAGCAAACAGTGTGCATAGTGAGATACACTGAGACAACAGGCTCTGTAAGCCGGATCAGCAAGACAGCCCATGTGTCACAACTATAGAACCTACGATCTAAAGTTTGGAAACCACAACTACTGAGCCCATATTCTGCAACTACTGAAGCCCACATGCCCTAGAACCTGTGCTCCAAACAAGGGAAGCCACTCCAATGAGAAGCCCAAGCACTGCAATGAAGAGTAGTCTCCACTTGACGCAACTAGAGGAGAGCAGATACAGCAATGAAAACCCAGCAGAGTTACAAATAAAACAAAATAAATTTACTAATTCTTTAATTTTAAAATGTGCATATGTGTTTACTAATCATTCAGTTCAGTCAGTTCAGTTCAGTCGCTCAGTCGTGTTCGACTCTTTCCGACCCCGACTCTTTCCAACCCCATGAATTGCAGCACGCCAGGCCTCCCTGTCCATCACCAACTCCTGGAGTTCACCCAAACTCATGTCCTTAGAGTCGGTGATGCCATCCAGCCATCTCATCCTCTGTCGTCCCCTTCTCCTCCTGCCCTCAATCCCTCTCAGCATCAGAGTCTTTTCCAAGGAGTCAACTCTTCACATGAGGTGGCCAAAGTATTGGAGTTTCAGCTTTAGCATCAGTTCTTCCAATGAACACCCAGGACTGATCTCCTTCAGAAAGGACTGGTTGGATCTCCTTGAAGTCCAAGGGACTCTCAAGAGTCTTCTCCAACACCACAGTTCAAAAGCATCAATTCTTCAGTGCTCAGCTTTCTTCACAGTCCAACTCTTACATCCATATATGACCACTGGAAAAATCATAGCCTTGACTAGACGGACCTTTGTTGGCAAAGTAATGTCTCTGCTTTTGAATATGCTATCTAGGTTGGTCATAACTTTCCCTCCAAGAAGTAAGCGTCTTTTAATTTCATGGCTGCAGTCACCATCTGCAGTGATTTTGGAGCCCAGAAAAATAAAGTCTGACACTGTTTCCACACTTTCCCCATCTATTTCCAATGAAGTGATGGGTCTGGAGGCCATGATATTCATTTTCTGAATGTTGAGCTTTAAGCCAACTTTTTTACTCTCCACTTTCACTTTCATCAAGAGGCTTTTGAGTCCCTCTTCACTTTCTGCCATAAGGGTGGTGTCATCTGCATATCTGAGGTTATTGATATATCTCCCGGCAAGCTTGATTCCAGCTTGTGTTTCTTCCAGTCCAGCGTTTCTCATGATGGACTCTGCATATAAGTTAAATAAGTAGGGTGACAATATACAGCCTTGACATACTCCTTTTCCTATTTGGAACCAGTCTGTTGTTCCACGTGCAGTTCTAACTGTTGCTTCCTGACCTGCATACAGATTTCTCAAGGGGCAGGTCAGGTGGTCTGGTATTCCCATCTCTTTCAGAATTTTCCACAGCTTATTGTGATCCACACAGTCAAAGGCTTTGGCATAGTCAATAAAGCAGAAATAGATGTTTTTCTGGAACTCTCTTGCTTTTTCCATGATCCAGCGGATGTTGGCAATTTGATCTCTGGTTCCTTTGCCTTTTCTAAAACCAGCTTGAACATCAGGAAGTAGGAATTTGATTTAGGTCATACCTGAATGGTCTAGTGGTTTTCCCCACTTTCTTCAATTTAAGTCTGAATTTGGCAATAAGGCATTCATGATCTGAGCCACAGTTAGCTCCGAGTCTTGTTTTTGCTGACTGTACAGAGCTTCTCCATCTTTGGCTGCAAAGAATATAGTCAATCTAATTTCGGTGTTGACCATCTGGTGATGTTCATGTGTAGAGTCTTCTCTTGTGTTGTTGGAAGAGGGTGTTTGCTATGACCAGTGCGTTCTCTTGGCAAAACTCTATTAGCCTTTGCCCTGCTTCATTCCATATTCTAAGGCCAAATTTGCCTGTCACCCCAGGTGTTCCTTGACTGCCTACTTTTGCATTCCAGTCCCCTATAATGAAAAGGACATCTTTTTTGGGTGTTAGTTCTAAAAGGTCTTGTAGGTCTTCACAGAACCATTCAACTTCAGCTTCTTCAGCATTACTGGTTGGGGTATAGACTTGGATTACTGTGATATTGAATGGTTTGCCTTGGAAATGAACAGAGATCATACTAATCATTAACCTGGTATAAATACAGATACATGAGTGTAAAATACACAATTGTAAATATACACTCATATATGTGTGTGTCTATGTGTTGCTGACCTGTTTAGAAGTTTATAGTGATAAAGAATTGATATAAATTAACAACAGTTTATTATACAAATTAAAAGAGTAAAAGCTAAATTTAAAATGGCTTCTTTGGTATGATTAAAATTTATTCTTCTATTCTAGTCCTAGATTAGCCCTCTCTTTAAATAAAATAAATATTTGGCATTTAGACCACAGGGTTCTGATTTCATTTCATTAAGCTTCATATGTTTATCCTAAAAATCTCAAGTGCTTTTGAAGGAAATGCCTAGAGCTTGAGTAGGTCATCAACTCAGTCAACCAGATCATCACAGCTGACACCCAGCTAGTGCTGGCTGTGTCAAACACTCCTCCTAGGAGGTTTATATGTACTAATTCATTTAACCCTCATGAGAACTATGTGAAGCAGTTGCCAATGAGAAAATTGAAGAATAAAAATGTGCTCAATGTTATACAGCTAATAAATGGTGGGTCTAGGATATGAAACAAGCTAACCTAGCTCCCAAATTCAGTTAACAATGACTCACCCACAAAAGTAGGTTTCTATATCAATTGTAAATAAAGTCACTACTTTATCAGGAACAACTAAAATAGTCCCTAGAAAATTCTGAATTTTTTCTCAAGAATATAACTAAACAATTTGATAGTTGTTGTTGTGGTTCACACTCAGTTGTGTCCAACTCCATGTGACCCCAAGTACTACCCCATACCAGACTTCCCTGTTCTTCACTATTTCCTGGAGTTTGCTCAAACCTATATCCATTGAGTTGATGATGCCACTCAACCATCTCATCCTCTGTTGCCTCGTTCTCCTCCTGCCCTCAATCTTTCCCAATATCGAATTTGATAGTAGTTAAAACCTAATAAAAAATCCACCTCAAGTGTATAAACAATCATAGGAGCCACTTATATTTTTAAAACACATTTGTGTTTTAACACAAATTTAGTTTGTTTAACACAAAATTAATTTAAAACAAATTTAGTTTTAACACAAATTCAGTTTTAACACTGAAAGGCACAATTTTTTCCTTTACTTGTTGCTATCGTTACATATTTTGCATATTGGAACATTGTCCCAAAGAGATGACTCTTTTTGAAGAGAAATTTAGCTGAGATTAATTAAACAATTAGTTTGGTAATTAATTATTACCTCTCATTAATTATTATTAATGAGAGGTAATAATTAATGAGAGGTAATTAATTATTGCCCCTCATTAATATATTAAAAATATCAAATGGATCATAGACTCATAACAGGTTAATCAGAAAGGATTCAAATTCAAATTTTTTTATTTTCTGGATATATGCCCAGGAGTGGGATTGCCATATCATACGTTAGCTCTACTTTTAGGTTTTTAAGAAACCTTCATACTGTTTTCCATAGCAGTTATACCAATTATATTCCCCGAACAGTATAGGAGGGTTCCCTTTTTTTCACACCCTGTTAAGCATTTATTATTTGTAGACATTTTGGTGATAGCCATTCTGACTGGTGTGAAGTCATATTTTATTGTAGTTTTGATTTGCATTTCTCTAATAATTAGCTATGTTAAGTATCCTTTCACATGCCTCTTGGCCATCTGTATGTCTTCTCTGAAGAAATGTCAATTTAGATTTTCTGTCAATTTTTAATTGGGATTTTTTTTATATTGAGATATATAAGCTGCTTGGATATTTTGGAAATTAACCACTTGTCAATCACATCACTTGTAAATATTTTCTCCCAGCCTTTGGTTGGCTTTTTCTTTTGTTTATTGTTTCCTTTGTGCAAAAGTTTTTAAGTTTGATTAGATCTCATTTGTTTATTTTTTATTTTATTTCTTTTGCTTTGGGAGACTGACCTAAGTAAACATTGCTATGATTTATGTCAGAGAATGTTTTGCCTATGTTCTCCTTTAGGAGTTTTATGGTGTCATTTTGACTTTATTTTTGTGTACAGCATGAGGGAATGTTATAACTTCATTGACTTACATGCGGTTGTCCAGTTTTGCAAATACGATTTGCTGAAGACATTGTCTTTTCTCCATTGTATATTCTTGCTTCATTTGTCAAAAATTAAATGATCTTAGGTGTGCAGGTTTATTTTAGGGCTCTCTATTCTGTTCCATTGATCTGTGTGTCTGCTTTTTGTGCCAGTACCAAGCTGTTTTGATTACTGTAGCTTTGTGGTATTGTATTCAGCTTTCTTCTTTTTCTTCAGAATTTCTTTGGTAATTTGGAGTCATTTGCAGGTCCATATAAATTGTAGGATTGTTCTAGTTCTACAAAAACATGTCATAGGTAATTTGATAGGGGTTGGATAAAATCTCCAGTTGCTTTTGGTAGTATGGCCATTTTAATAAAATTAATTCTTCCAAACCAAGAGGATGGGACATGTTTCCATTTCTTTGAATCATCTACAATTTCCTTTATCAATGTTTTTTTCCTCACAGCATATAGGTCTTCCAACTCCTTGGATAGGTTTATTCCTGGTTATTTTTATGTGCTTTTAAAATGGATGTTTAAAAACATTTTATGTTATTTCACTGTTACTATAAAGACATGCAATATACTTCTTTATATTAATCTCATATCTTGCCACCTTGCTGAGCTCATTTATTAGCTCTGAGAGTTTTTATGTGGAGTCTCCCACATTGCAGGTGGACTCTTTACCAGCTGAGCCACAAAGAAAGCCCAAGAATACTGGAGTGGGCAGCCCATCCCTTCTCCAATGGATCTTCCCAACCCAGGAATTGAACTGGCATATCCTACATTGCTGGTGGATTCTTTACCAACTGAGCTATCAGGGAAGCCCCAATTTGAAAAGATACATGCACCCTAATGTTCACAGCAGCACTATCTGTGATAGTCAGGACATGGAAGCAACCAAAGTGTCCATTAACAGATGAATGGATAAAGATGTGCCATGTATATACAATACACTATTACTTGGCCATAATAAAAAAATGAAATATTGCCACTTTCAGCAATACAAATGGACCTAGAGATTATTATGACCTTCTCGGGTGACTCAGAATGAAAAGAATCTGATTGTAATGTGGGAGACCTGGTTCAATCCCTGGGTAGGGAAGATACCCCGGAGATGGGAATGGCTACCCAATCCAGTATTTTTTCCTAGAGAATTTCATGGGTAGAGAATTCCGGTAGGCTATAGTCCATGGGGTCACAAAAAGTCAGATGCTGAGTGAAAACTTTCATTTTCTTCAGAGATTGTGGCTCAGAGGTTAAAGCGTCTGTCTGCAATGCAAGAGACCTGGGTTTGATCCCTGGGTCGGGAAGATCCCCTGGAGAAGGAAATGGCAACCCCCTCCAGTATTCTTGCCTGGAGAATCCCATGGATGGAGGAGCCTGGTGAGCTACAGTCCACGGGGTCACAAAGAGTCGGACACGACTGAGTGACTTCACTTTCACTTTCACTTTATCATACTGAGTGAAGTAAACCACAGAGCAAAAGACAAATATATGCTATCACTTATATCTGGAATCTATAAAATAATGGAAACAAACTTATTTAAAGTTGAAGGATATAAAATTAACAGACAGAAATACCTTGCATTCCTATACACTAACAATGAGAAAACAGAAATTAAGGAAACAATTCCATTCACCATTGCATGGGAAAGAATAAAATACTTAGGAATATATCTACCTAAAGAAACAAAAGACCTATATATAGAAAACTATAAAACACTGGTGAAAGAAATAAAAGAGGACACAAATATATGGAGAAATATACCATGTTCATGGATTGGAAGAATCAATATAGTGAAAATGAGTATACTACCCAAAGCAATCTATAGATTCAATGCAATCCCTATCAAGCTACCAACGTTATTTTTCACAGAACTAGAACAAATAATTTCACAATTTATATGGAAATACAAAAAACCTCGAATAGCCAAAGCTCTTGAGAAAGAAGAATGGAACTGGAGGAAATAACCTGCCTGACTTCAGGCACTACTACAAACCCACAGTCATCAAGACAGTATGGTACTGGCACAAAGACAGAAATATAGATCAATGGAACAAAATAGAAAGCTCAGAGATAAATCCATGCACCTACGGATGGACACCTATCTTTGAAAAGGAGGCAAGAATATACAATGGATTAAAGACAATCTCTTTAACAAGTGGTGCTGGGAAAACTGGTCAACCACTTGTAAAAGAATGAAACTAGAACACTTTCTAACACCATACACAAAAAGAAACTCAAAATGGATTAAAGATCTAAATGTAAGACCAGAAACTATAAAATTCCTAGAGGAGAATATAGGCAAAACACTCTCCAACATAAATCACAGCAGGATCCTCTATGACCCACCTCCCAGAATATTGGAAATAAAAGCAAAAATAAACAAATGGGACCTAATTAAAATTAAAAGCTTTTGCACAATGAAGGAAACTATAAGCAAGGTGAAAAGACAGCCTTCAGAATGTGAGAAAATAATATCAAATGAAGCAACTGACAAAGAATTAATCTCAAAAATATACAAGCAGCTCTTACAGTTCAATTCCAGAAAAATAAACAACACAATCAAAAAATGGGCCAAAGAACTAAACAGATATTTCTCCAAAGAAGCTATACAGATGGCTAACAAACACATGAATAGATGTTCAACATCACTCATTATCAGAGAAATGCAAAAAAAAAAAAAAAAAACCCACAACGAGGTACTATTTCACACCAGTCAGAGTGGCTGCTATCCAAAAGTCTACAAGCAATAAATGCTGGAGAGGGTGTGGAGAAAAGGGAACCCTCTTACACTATTGGTGGAATGCAAACTAGTACAGCCACTATGGAGAACAGTTTTTCCTTAAAAAGCTAGAAATAGAACTGCCAAATGACCCAGAAATCCCACTGCTGGCTATACACACTGAGGAAACCGGAATTGAAAGAGACACGTGTACCCCAACGTTCATTGCAGCACTCTTTACAATAGCCAGGACATGAAAGCAACCTAGATGTCCATCAGCAGACAAATGGATAAGAAAGCTGTGGTACATATACACAATGGAATATTACTCAGCCATTAAAAAAATACATTTTTAATCAGTTCTAATGAGGTGGATGAAACTGGAGCCTATTATACAGAGTGAAGTAAGCCAGAAAGAAAAACACCAATACAGTATACTAATGCATATATGGAGAAGGCAATGGCACTCCACTCCAGTACTCTTGCCTGGAAAATGCCATGGGCAGTGGAGCCTGGTAGGCTGCAGTCCATGCGGTCGTTAAGAGTTGGATACCGCTGAGTGCCTTCACTTTCACTTTTCACTTTCATGCATTGGAGAAGGAAATGGCAATCCACTCCAGTACTCTTGCCTGGAGAATCCCAGAGATGGGGGGAGCCTGGTTGGCTTGCATCTATGGGACTGCACAGAGTCGGACACGACTGAAGCGACTTAGCAGCAGCAGCAGCAGCAATGCATATATATGGAATTTAGAAAGATGGTAAATACGTGAACTGTGAAATTCCAGATATTCAAGCTGGTTTTAGAAAAGGCAGAGGAACCAGAGATCAAATTGCCAACATCTGCTGGATCATGGAAAAAGCAAGAGAGTTCCAGAAAAACATCTATTTTTGCTTTATTGACTATGCCAAAGCCATTGTGTGGATCACAATAGACTGTGGAAAATTCAAGAGATGGGAATACCAGACCACCTGACCGGCCTCTTGAGAAATTTGTATGCAGGTCAGGAAGCAACAGTTAGAACTGGACATGGAACAACAGACTGGTTCCAAATAGGAAAAGGAGTACGTCAAGGCTGTATATTGTCACCCTGCCTATTTACCCTCTTTCTATGCAGAGTACATCATGAGAAACGCTGGGCTGGAAGAAGCACAAGCTGGAATCAAGATTGCCAGGAGAAATATCAATAACCTCAGATATGCAGATGACACCACCCTTATGGCAGAAAGTGAAGAGGAACTAAAAAGCCTCTTGATGCAGGTGAAAGAGGAGAGTGAAAAAGTTGGCTTAAAGCTCAACATTCAGAAAATGAAGATCATGGCATCTGGTCCCATCACTTCATGGGAAATAGATGGGGAAACAGTGGAAACAGTGTCAGATTTTACTTTTTTGGGCTCCAAAATCACTGCAGATGGTGACTGCAGCCATGAAATTAAGACACTTGCTCCTTGGAAGAAAAGTTATGACCAACCTAGATAGCATATTGAAAAGCAGAGACATTACTTTGCCAACAAAGGTTCATCTAGTCAAGGCTATGGTTTTTCCTGTGGTCATGTATGGATGTGAAAGTTGGACTGTGAAGAAAGCTGAGCACCAAAGAATTGATGCTTTTGAACTGTGGTGTTGGAGAAGACTCTTGAGAGTCCCTTGGACTGCAAGGAGATCCAACCAGTCCATTCTGAAGGAGATCAGCCTGGGGATTTTTTTGGAAGGAATGATGCTAAAGCTGAAACTCCAGTACTTTGGCCACCTCATGCAAAGAGTTGACTCATTGGAAAAGACTCTGATGTTGGGAGGGATTGGGGGCAGGAGGAGAAGGGGACGACAAAGGATGAGATGGCTGGATGGCATCACTGACTCAATGGAAGTGAATCTGAGTGAACTCCAGGAGTTGGTGATGGACAGCGAGGCCAGTCGTGCTGTGATTCAATGGGTCGCAAAGAGTCAGACATGACTGAGCATCTGAACTGAACTGAATACCTATATGTGAGACAGCACAAGAGACACAGATGTATAGAACAGTCTTTTGGACTCTGTGGAGAGGCAAGGGTGGGAAGATTTGGGAAATGGCACTGTAACATGTATATTATCATATGTGAAACAAGTCACCAGTCCAGGTTCCATGCATGAGATAGGGTGCTCAGGGCTGGTGTGCTGGGATAACCCAGAGCGATGGGATGGGGAGTAAGGTGGGAGGGGGCTTCAGGATGGGTAACACATGTACACCCGTGGCGGATTCATGTCAATGTATGGCAAAGTCACTACAATATTGTAAGCAACCTCCAATTAAAAATAAAATAAAACTGTAGAAACAGACTCACAGACATAGAAAACAAACTTATGGGTACTAAAAAGGAGAGGGAAAATATATTAGGAGTATGAGATTAACAGATACACACCATCATATATAAAAAAGTAAACGATAAGGATTTGCTGTATAGTACAGGAAACTATATTCAATATCTTGCAATAATAACTCATAATTGAAAAGAAACCTAAAAAGAATATATATATAAATATATATATATAACATATATATGCATATAGAGAGATAAACAATAATTTTGCTGTATACTTGAAACTAACACAGTACTGTAAATCAACTACACTTCAGTCAAAAATAACAAGAAAGAAAGGATTTGAGGCAGATTTCCTTAGTTCAGTTCAGTTCAGTCGCTCAGTTGTGTCCGACTTTTTGTGACCCCATGAATTGCAGCACATCAGGACACCCTACCCATTCACTCAAACTCACGTCCATCGAGTCGGTGATGCCATCCAGCCATCTCATCCTTTGTCGTCCCCTTCTCCTCCTGCCCCCAATCCCTCCCAGCATCAGTCTTTTCCAATGAGTCAGCTCTTTGCATCAGGTGGCCAAAGTATTGGAGTTTCAGCTTTAGCATCATTCCTTCCAATGAACACCCAGGACCGATCTCCTTTAGAACAGACTGGTTGGATCTCCTTGCAGTCCAAGGGACTCTCAAGAGTCTTCTCCAACACCACAGTTCAAAAGCGTCAATTCTTCAGCACTCAGCCTTCTTCACAGTCCAACTCTCACATCCATACATGACCACTGGAAAAACCATAGCCTTGACTAGACGGACCTTTGTTGGCAAAGTAATGTCTCTGCTTTTGAACATGCTATCTAGGTTGGTCATAACTTTCCTTCCAAGGAGTAAGTGTCTTTTAATTTCATGGCTGCAATCACCATCTGCTGTCCTTAGGTGACTTAAAAAATAGAGATTCTGCCTATGTGAGAAATAGAAAATCAGAAGTTGCAAATGCCCTTTAAATTTACATAAGCTAACAGGATTGTTACCTTTGAAAATAGTAACACAGAACAAAAGTGATTCTTCTGAAACACCTGCACAATTGGGGCAGGATAATATTCCAGTATTTTTCAAAACAGTTCAGAAGGAATGTATTATCATTATTATATTATTGTTTCTTCAAAATGAGTTTAAAATTAGTATATAAAAAATTGTTGAATTTTTCCTTTACAATATGATAAGAATAAGCAGCAATAGAATAGACAGCTCACTTAAATTTTGCCAAGCCAGTCTGTCTTACTATCTAAATTTAACTCTCCTGACAACTTCAACGAATAGCTTAAAATATAATTAAGGGTTCAGTGATATTTTTCAATAATTTGAGAATTATGTTCATCAAATAACTTTTCTGATAGTTTGCACTTCTTTTGATAAAAAGTCAAACCAGAATTCCTGATACAGGTTAAAGCAGGGTCATTATACATATTATGTCCTTTCTACAAAATCATCTTGGCTGTTAGTGATCATTCACACTTCGGTATGATTTAGGAATGTCAGCTTTTTCCAGGAAAAATCCTATTGAGAGGCTAACTGGAATTCTATTTAATTTATAGCTATTTTTAGAATAGCTATACTTCTAGTACTTATTCTGGCTTTATAAAAATCATACTTTCTTTTTATTTATGACCTTTTAAAGGTCTTCAATAATGTTTCATCATTTTCTTTATACAAGATTTAAAATATATTTATCTCCCTATTCTTGTGTTTTATCACTGAAATGTATTTGCACACACTATACTTCACTTCCTAATCTGTTTTAATTTTATGAATATTCAACAGCAATAGTTCACATAGAAACTTTGCTGAAATGATCAGTTCTACTCCATTTTTAGTGGATTTTTATGGGGATAATATAGACCATACTCATAGGCAATGAGTTTTACTTTCTTTTTGGTGAGAAGAGTCTCACTGTATGATCTGATTTCAAACACTAAGCATGGCTCCAAACACCTGTCTAAAATAGAAGAATTATTTTTTGCCATTGTTCTGCTGAATCCAAACTTCCGACCACTCTACCTGCTTCCAAACTTAGGAATCAGAAGATTAGAGAGCAGCATCACTCATTGCTTTGTGTTTCTTCTCATTTAGTTCCAGTGGGTTCTCTTGTGTTTGAACAGGATATGCTTTTCTTAATATTCTTTATTTACACATATTTGTTTTCATGAGTTTTATGAAGATAAATATTTGATGCATGAGTTCACAAAACTAAAATGAGTAAAAGTTTCCATGAAATGTGTTATCACTTACATATTATTCAATAACTATCAAATCTTCCCAAGGTTCTAAAATCTGTAGTATAAGAGGCTAAATTTAGCACCCTAATACAATGGAAAGAGCACTGGTTCAAATCTCAGTTTAAATCACTAATTAGATATATTACCTTATAAATCTCAGTCTGTCATTTGTTAAAATTAATACCTTTCAGGCATTCAGTTTCCTATCTGTGAAATAAGAGTAAAAATGATCTGATCTTGCAATCATTAAATGTTTTATTTAAATTATCTAAAATATAATATCTTAACATTTATTCCTTTTTTAAGGGTACATCAATTGAATATCTGGAAAAACAAGTTGACTAGGAAGACAAGAAAAGCTTGATTTAGGTGACATTGCTGGAAAAGTGCCCTCTCCACTCTGACCAACATCAAGGTTTATACTGACAGCCTAGGTCATCAAGTATGGCATCCTACAAAGCTATCTGAAAGGAAGAACTGAGGCATTGTTTACTGCTGTCTTTATCAATATAAGGGACTAAGTCCATGAGAAATAGATAACAGGAGTATGTTTATATTGTTATTTAAAATATTTAAACAAGATTCAAGAATTATTCAAGAGTGATTCCTACCAACCTAAAATAAACAACAATGAGATGATCAGCCTTTGAAAATAACATTAATAATTGAGAGACCAAAAAGATCCATGCACAATAACAATTATATAGCACATTTTATTGATTCATGTTAAATGGATACTTAGAATCTAGATTCCATGAAAACTGAGTTATTTTTAAAATGGAATCTTTTCTAAAAGACTTTATAAATGTATTCATCTATTTTGAAATGATTTTAGAAATATAAATACAATATCAAGTAATCAACTAAAATATCAACAATTTACTGCACCAGCGTTTTGGGGAAATTGCAAGAACAATAAAAAATCAAGAAATAGATCTGTTATCAAAGTCCAAGAGAATTAAAGACCAGTTTCTTTTTTCTTTTGTAATTTACACCTCCAACATTAAATTGAAAAGCAGCATTACAGACACCTGCTTCAGTAGAGTCATTGTTTCCATGGTGCCACTTTCCATCACCTATTTTTAATAGTTTACACAACAAGATCAAGGGTGTCCCAGCTGTTACTGCCACTGTTGCTAAGCAACGTTTAAATCGGAGTTCAAGAAGACAAAGAATCAGGCTTGAAAAATTTCTCAAGTGTCTGTTTTATGCACCCCCACCCCCGCTTTCTTCATTTTGCACCATTTTCAATGTTTATACTCAGATGATTAGGGTCTTTTCTTTAATTCAATATTACATATATACACATGAATCCACCATTCCAAGTGCTACTACAATCAACTAAGTGTTTTTGTTCATTTTCAAAATGTAATATATATGTTAAACTACAGGCTGTCTCTAACATAAAATAAGCAGATTCAAAGTATTAACTTCATCTTCATCAGAATGTGAAGTCATTTTAGGTCTTTGTAATCTATTGCTAGACTATAGCATTGCTGTACCTCAGAGTCTTGCAAAATGACACAAACATCAGTGGCTAGAGATTTGCTGCCTGCAGAGAATTACAACATCCTCTTGTGTATTCTGAAATCTAAATATCATCACCTGCAAAAGACAGAGAAGTCAAAATTCTATAAGACACAGAAACAAAACAGAAGTGAATAAGTTAGGCAACTTTGAACTTGGAATTTCTAGCTGATACAAATTGCTAGTAATTAGAAAGACAGTATTTTTCAAACATTTCTGTAAACAATGAAGTTTTTCCTACAAAAGTAATTATTCAAAAACCAATGGCTCATCTGCCTAGTTAAATAGGTTAGTAAATATAAATCAGCAGTGTGGAAAGTAAATATTTAGGGGAGAAAACATCTTAATTTTGGAATATACAATTTATAATAAGATAAGGATTTTAAGAGCTCTGAAGTCATAATCAAATATTCCTGAATAATCCATATGACGAAAGGAATATTATGGTATGATTTACAACTAGACATCTACACACCTGTGTGTAATGATGTCCAGCTTTCAAATCAGTTGATGCAGATGGCACTTAACCCATGGCTAAGACTGAGGGTTCTGGTCCACACAGTACTAACCCATGCAGAAATGGTCCAGGGTGACCCAAATACTCAGATTCTCAGATTTTTTTTTTTTTACCCTCTTTTAAGAAAACACAAAGCTATAGCATTTTCTTTCTAAAATATTTCATATTCTTTGCTTATATTTGGCTATTATTTTCTGGCTCTCTTCTAAAATCTGCTAACAGCTAGAAATCTGTTTGTTTGTTGTTATAGTGGTGCTAGTTTAAGAACTGCTAACGTTCACTGAATTTAGTTCAATTATCCACTTTCTGTTTTTCCTTCTGCTTTCTTATGACTTCACACTCCTATTGTTAACTTTAGATTTTAAAAAATCTTCTCCTGCAAATATATATAACTGTTAAAAATTTCAGTTCAGTATTACTGATCATATTTCTGACTTAAAGATACATATGCAATAATAATGTACTTGAGTTTGAAGTAACTGAGGGGGTCTTCAGTGAGAGAAGAAATTCCCCTGTAGATACATCCATATGCGTGTTAGAAAGTCTAGAGTCCAAACTCGTTGAGTAAGTTGTTAAGTGTTGGAAATAAACCTGAGACATACAACTGAAGTTTAGTCTGTGTATTGACATGGATGTTAACTACCCTTGCTAAAAAATCGTCATGATAAGAATGAATAAACAAGTTCTCCAGTTTCTATTAATACCTCACTAATCTATCATGAGACACATTCCTCTACTTCCTTTCTGTCTTTTCTACAAAAATTGCCTCCATTTCTATACTGTTTATTCATCTTCCTTCTTCTAGGTTTTCCTCATACCCTGAAAACATGATATGTTAGCTTGCTAAAGCTGAAAAACAAAGTACCCTAGACTGCTGCTGCTGCTAAGTCGCTTCAGTCATGTCCGACTCTGTGCGACCCCATGGACTGCAGCCTACCAGGCTCCTCCATCCATGGGATTTTCCAGGCAACAGTACTGGAGTAGGGTGCCATTGCCTTCTCCCATACCCTACACTGAGTGACTTAAACAGCAGAAATGTATTTCCTCTCACTCTGGAGGCTGATAGTTCAAGATCAAGGTGTCAGTAGTGTTGATTTCTCCTGAGGGCCTCCCTCTTTGGCATGTGCATGGCCATCTTCTCCCCACGATTCATGTGATCTTCCCTCTGTTCATGTATTGTATCCTAATCTCTTCATCTTAAAAAGACATCAGTCATATTGCTTTAGGGCCCTCTCTAACGACCTCCTTTAACTTTAATTATCACTTTAAAGAGTCTATCTCCCAATACAGTCACATGCTGAATCACATATTGCAGGTTAAGAATTCATTATATGAATTTTAGAGGAACACAATTCATCCTATAATACATGCCTATACATCATCCTAATAATTTTTTTCCATGGAAATTCCCTCTACCCCTCCTCTAGTAAAATGATTTCACCATTCTCTTTCTTAAACTTAAGAGAGTATTTCGTATTCAATCTTTGTGCATTAGCACCATCTATTTAACTCTTAACTCACTGGCTTTTAATGTCTATGCTGAGAAAATTCATTCTGAACACTACCTAAAGATGTCTTCAGTTTTACAAATAATTCTGATTACTATTTTTTCTATGACTATATACAATAGTATCTATTTTCTGTAGAGTTGTGCTTCATGCCTCAAATTTTATAACTTTTCAATGTCTTTCTCTTTCAGTTTTATTG
Source organism: Bos indicus (assembly GCF_029378745.1). Taxonomy (NCBI): domain Eukaryota; kingdom Metazoa; phylum Chordata; class Mammalia; order Artiodactyla; family Bovidae; genus Bos; species Bos indicus. The sequence goes on from NC_091768.1 coordinate 79,248,554, forward strand.
AAATAGAATTGACACACAACATTGTATATGTTTCAGTTGTAGCACAGTGGTTTGTGTTTCCCAAGTGGTGCTAGTGGTAAAGAACCCGCCTGCCGATGCAGGACATGTAAGAGATGTGGGTTCAATCCCTGGGTTGAGACGATCCCCTGGAAGAGGGCACGGCAACCCATTCCAGTATTTTTACTTGGAGAATCCCATGAACAAAGGAGCCTGGTGGTTACAGTCCATAAGGTCTCAAAGAGTTGGATATGACTGACGTGACAGCATGCAAGCACATAATGCTTTGAGTTACACATATCATGAAATCATCACAATTAATTTAGTGAATATACACCATCACCAACCTAGATCGCATATTGAAAAGCAGAGATATTACTTTGCCAACAAAGGTTCATCTAGTCAAGGCTATGGTTTTTCCAGTGGTCATGTATGGATGTGAGAGTTGGACTGTGAAGAAGGCTGAGTGCTGAAGAATTGATGCTTTTGAACTGCGGTGTTGGAGAAGACTCTTGAGAGTCCCTTGGACTGCAAGGAGATCCAACCAGTCCATCCTAAAGATCAGTCCTGGGTGTTCATTGGAAAGACTGATGCTAAGGCTGAAACTCCAGTACTTTGGCCACCTCACGCGAAGAGTTGACTCATTGGAAAAGACTGTGATGCTGGGAGGGATTGGGGGCAGGAGGAGAAGGGGATGACAGAGGATGAGATGGCTGGATGGCATCACTGACTCAATGGACGTGAGTCTGAGTGAACTCCAGAGTTGGTGATGGACAGGGAGGCCTGGCGTGCTGCGATTCATGGGGTCTCAAAGAGTCGGACATGATCGAGCGACTGAACTGAACTGAACCTAAGGATACAACATTAAAGAAATAGGAAAAAAAGGGTTTTTATGATGAAAATTCTTAGGATTTACTCTCTTAGCAACTTTCATCTATAATGCACAGCAATATTAATTATATTTATTATGCTGTACACTACACCCCTAGTATTTATTTATCTCATAATTGGACATGTGTATCTCCTGACTACTTTCATCCAATTCCCCCTCTTCCCACCCTCCCCATGAGTCGTCTTTTCTTATGAATTTATTTGTTTTTCAAGTATAACTGGCCTACAACATAACAGGGTGTTACATAACGGGGTGGTTTAGTCACTAAATTGCATCCAAGTCTTGCATCACCATGGACTGTAACCCACCAGGCTCCTCTGTCCATGAGATTTCCCAGGAAAGAATACTGGGGTGAGAGGCCATTTTCTTCTAAAGGAGATCTTCCTGATCCAGCAATCAAACCGCATCTCTTGCATTGCAGATGGACTCTTTACTGCTGAGCCACCAAGGATTGCTATCTGTTTCAAAATGATCACCAAAGTAAGTCACCAGTTGGCATCTGTCACTGTAAAAAAGCATTATGTAATTATCGACTATATTCTCCACACTGTATATTTCATAGCTGTAACTGATTTATATTGTAACTGAAAGTCTGTACCTCTTAATCTCCCTCATTCATTTTCTCTTCTCCCTATCTTCTTCCCCTCTAGCAGTGATCTCTTCTAATATTCGTATCCATGACTCAGTCTCTTTTTAGCTATGTTTATTCATTTCATTTTTAGATTAAAAAATATATGCACCCCTATGTCCACTGCAGCATTATTTACAATAGCCAAGATATGGATGCAACCTAAATGCCCATAAATAGACAAATGGATAAAGAAGATATAACATATGTATCCAATCGAACATTATTCAGCCATTAAAAAGAATGAAACCTTGCCATTTATGATAACATGGATGTACCTAGAAGGATCATGCTAAGTGAAATAAGTCAGAGAAAGAAAAATAGTGTATGATTTCACTTAAATGTACTTTTTCCTACAAAATTCAAACTATCACATACATGACTGGTAGAATCTAGGACGTCCTGACACTATTTTTTTCAGGAATTCAAAACTTAATTGAAGTATCTATAGACCAGAATTTCTATTATATCTTAGGTAAAGATTGTTTGTCTGTTTATTAGTTTTGGGGTTGTTGTTTTTGTTCTTGGGGGTTTTGTGTTTGTTCCTTTCCCTATTTTTAATAAAGATTGTAGGATTTCCTCATTGATCTATTCTTACATACCCAGAGAGAAAGTAAAATTTTCTGGATAAGCAAAACAGGATATAAGCATGAACTGACATAATACAGAAATACTTATTAAATACCTGTATATACTATCAGGAATACTGCAAATGCTGGATACTGAGCAGTGAGCAAAGCAGACAAGGTCCCTGTTTTCATGGAATACATAATCTACTGGAGAGAGAAAAAGACAAACCCCAAATAAATACAAATATATATTATTATGATGGGGAAGAGTTATCAAGACAAAAAAAGAAAAAACAGAATCAGGAGGACATGGACTGATGCAGGACACCTTGGATAAAATGGCTTTAGAGTGGAGAACTAAATATAGAGAAGGAAAGAGTAATGCTAATATTTGGGGAAGAATATTCCAGGAAGTACAAGTAGCATGTGCTAATCTTGGAATATCAAAAATAGTAGCAAAAGGTCAAAATAGTTGAAACTCAATGAAGAGTGAAGTGGAGATGAATTCTAGAGTATTAGATCTGAGCAGTTAAGATCATATAGGGAACTCATGCTTTGGTAATAACTTGACTTTAAGTGTGATGTGAATGTTTTGAACAGAGGGCTGATGGAATATATGTATTTTTAAATGATTACTCTAACACTTCTGACCACAATAGAATTGCTTGCACCAGACAAATAGTCTAAGCAAGAACCATAAGAAAAGTGGAAAAAATGAAAAAAAAAAAAAAAGAGAGAGAGAGAGAGAGAGAGAGAGACATAAAGGAACTGATGAGTTTCACAGGACTTGAGGAATCAGGATTCCAGTTATAGAGGAATCACAGAGAGATGAACTGACATTTTACATCTGCTTCTTCTCTAAGCAGATTTGCTGATTCTTCAACAAATCTGCTGCAAAAGGCAAATGCTAAGAGTCACAAAGTCAGAATAATTTTTGGATATTTCAGATGACTAAATAGGCAATACTGGAGGTAATAGCTGACAATAAAGATAGGACAGGAATTAGGAGGCAAAGAAAAGTAAGCTTAAACTCTGCACACCACAGATTTTCCACTTGAGCTCAAAAAGTCTGAAGGTAAATGACCGTACAAGTACTAATCTAGCAAAATCTACATTAATATCAAACACAGTAACTTCAAGTGAAAAAGTATTATAGAAAGATGCTTCAATAACAGTTATAATTAATTCACCAGGAATATTAACAATTCCAAATTTCTATGCACATGAGAACATAGTTTCACAGTTGTTAAATAGACAAATCTATAATCATACTGGGAAACATATGACATACTTCTTAATGAGTATCTTAGTCTGTGTGAACAAAAAGTATGATAGTGTGGCTTATAAACAACATAAACATTTCTCACAGTTCTTCATATTGAGAAGTCTAAGATCAAGTCACTGGGATATTGAGGGTCTGCTGAGGGCCTGCTACCTGGTTCAGAGACATCTATCTTCTCACTGTGTCCTCACATGGCAGAAGGGATATGGAAGTTCTCTGAGGTGCTTTTATAAGGGCATGAATTCCCTTTATAAAAAATTCCCTTTTATTCCATTTATGAGGGCTCTATTCTTATGACCTAATCATTTGGTTTTATTGGAGAATGACTTCGTATTTAAAGGTAGAAGTAACAGCAATCTTAAGTAAACTTCATAAATCAGAGAAGAAAGACTTTAAAGTCATTGTTTGAAATAATCTGTTGCTCAAATATCATGAAAGATGTTAAAAAGAGGAATTTGAAACAAATATCCCTATAAATGCAAAAGTCTTAAGTATTAGTACACCAAGTCCAGTAACCTATAAAAAGAAAATACATTTACTTATATTTCAAAATATAAGATTTGCATAGAAAGCTGGAATTCACTCAATGCTGCAACTGTTCTTACTCAAAAAATAAGTTTTTAAGTCATTTTACCATCTGAATTGCTACACAAAAAGTTGTTTGATGAAATTCAACATGAATTCTTCTTATACCTATTAGAAATCAATCAATAGAATTTTTAATACTCCATTTAAATATAATAAGAGAAAGTTAATTTTAAATATTATACTTAATAATGAAAACTTTAAGCATTACCCTGAACTCAGAAATGAAATCCTGAAAGATGCTGCTGCTGAAGAGCTGCACTCAATATGCCAGTAAATTTGGAAAACTCAGCAGTGGACATGGGACTGGAAAAGGTCAATTTTCATTCCAATCCCAAATAAAGGCAATGCAAAAGAATGTTCAAATTATCATATAGTTGAACTCATTTCATATACTAACAAGACTGTGCATAAAATCCTTCAAGCCAGGCTTCAGCAGTATGTGAACCAAAAACCTCCAGATGTACAAACTGGATTTAGAAAAGGGAGAGGAATTCAGAGATCAAAATGCCAACAACTGTTGTATCATTGAAAAAAGCAAGAGAGTTCCAGAAAAACATCTACTTCTGCTTCATTGACTATGCTAAACCTTTGATTGTGTGGATCACAACAAACTGTGGAAAGTTCTTCAAGAGATGGAAATACCAGATCACCTTACCTGCCTCTTGAGAAATCTGTATGCAGGTCAATAAGAACCACACATGAAACAATCGACTGGTTCCAAATTGGGAAAGGAGTATAACAAGACTGTATTGTCATCCTGCTTATTTAACTTAAATGCAGAGTACATGATGTGAAATGCCAGGCTAGATGAAGCACAAGATGGAATCAAGATTGCTGGAAGAAATATCAACAACCTTAGATATGGTGATGATACCACCCTAATGGCAGAAAGCAAAGAAGAACTAAAGAGCTTCCTGATGAAGGTGAAAAAGGAGACTGAAAAAGTTGGCTTAAAACTCAACATTCAAAAAACAAAGATCATGGCATCTGGTTCCATCACTACACAACAAATAGATGGGGAAAAAGTGGAAACTGTGACAATTTTATTTTTTCAGACTCCAAAATCACTATAGACAGTGACTGAAGCCATGAAATTAAAAGATTTTCCTCCTTGGAAGAAAAGCTATGACAAACCTAGAAGTGAAGTGAAGTGAAGTCATTCAGTCGTGTCCGATTCTTTGCGACCCCATGGACTGTAGCCTACTGCACTCCTCCGTCCATGGTATTTTCCAGGTAAGAATACTGGAGTGGGTTGCCATTTTCTTCTCCAGAGAATCTTCCTGACTCAGGGATCAAACCCAGGTCTCCCGCACTGTAGGCAGACGCTTTACCATCCGAGCCACCAGTTCAGTTCTGTTCAGTTCAGTCGCTCAGTCATATCCGACTCTTTGTGACCCCATGATTCACAGCACACCAGGCCTCCCTGTCCATCACCAACTCCCGGAGTTCACTCAGACTCATGTCCATTGAGTGAGTGATGCCATCCAGCCATCTCATCCTCTGTCATCCCCTTCTCCTCCTGCCCTCAATCCCTCCCAGCATCAGAGTCTTTTCCAATGAGTCAACTCTTTGCATGAGGTGGCCAAAGTACTGGAGTTTCAGCTTTAGCATCATTCCTTCCAAAAAAAATCCCAGGGCTGATCTCCTTCAGAATGGACTGGTTGGATCTCCTTGCAGTCCAAGGGACTCTCAGGAGTCTTCTCCAACACCACAATTCAAAAGCATCAATTCTTCGGTGCTCAGCTTTCTTCACAGTCCAACTCTCACATCCATATATGACCACTGAAAAAACCATAGCCTTGACTAGACGAACCTTTGTTGGCAAAGTAATGTCTCTGCTTCTGAATATGCTATCTAGGTTGGTCATAACTTTCCTTGCAAGGAGTAAGCGTCTTTTAATTTCATGGCTGCAGTCACCATCTGCAGTGATTTTGGAGCCCAGAAAAATAAAGTCTGACACTGTTTCCACTGTTTCCCCATCTATTTGCCATGAAGTGATGGGACTGGATGCCATGATCTTCATTTTCTGAATGTTGAGCTTTAAGCCAACATTTTCACTCTATTCTTTCACCTGAATCAAGAGGCTTTTGAGTTCCTCTTCACTTTCTGCCATAAGGGTGGTGTCATCTGCATATCTGAGGTTATTGATATTTCTCCCAGCAATCTTGATTCCAGCTTGTGCTTCTTCCAGCCCAGAGTTTCTCATGATGTACTCTGCATAGAAGTTAAATAAGCAGGGTGACAATATACAGCCTTGACATATTCCTTTTCCTATTTGGAACCAGTCTGTTGTTCCATGTCCAGTTCTAACTGTTGCTTCCTGACCTGCATACAGCCACCAGACAGCATATTAAAAAGCAAAGACATCACTTTGCTGACTAAGGTCCAAATGGTCAAAGCTATGGTTCTCCCAGTAGTCTTGTACAGATGTGAGACTTGTGCCATAAAGATGGCTCAGCATCAAAAAATTGATGCTTTTGAACTGTGGTGCTGGAGAAGACTTTTGAGAGTCCTTTGGATGGCAAGGAGATCAAGCCAGTCAGTCTTACAGGAAATCAACACTGAATATTCATTAGAAAGACTGATGCTGAAGCTCCAATACTCTGACCACCTGATGTGAAGAGCCAAATCACTGGAAAAGAACTTGATGCTGGGAAAGATTTAGGGCAAGAGCAGAAGCAGACAACAAAGGGTTAGATGATTGGGTGGCATCACTGACTCTAGGGACGTGAATTTGAGCAAACTCTGGGAGATGGTGAAGAACAGGGAAGCCTGGTATACTGAAGTTCATGGGGTCGCAAAGAGGCGGACACGACCTAGTGACTGAACAACAACTCCCTATAACCATTTCCAGGTACCATTGTACAAGTCCTTGTTAGTACAATAAGTCAACAAAAATAAATAAGCTGTTTTTTCCAATGAGTCAACTCTTCGCATGAGGTGGCCAAAGTACTGGAGTTTCAGCTTTAGCATCATTCCTTCCAAAGAAATCCCAGGGCTGATCTCCTTCAGAATGGACTGGTTGGATTTGCTTGCAGTCCAAGGGACTCTCAGGAGTCTTCTCCAACACCACAGTTCAAAAGCATCAATTCTTCGGCGCTCAGCCTTCTTCACAGTCCAACTCTCACATCCATACATGACCACTGGAAAAACCATAGCCTTGACTAGATGAACCTTTGTTGGCAAAGTAATGTTTCTGCTTTTGAATATGCTATCTAGGTTGGTCATAACTTTCCTTCCAAGGAGTAAGCGTCTTTTAATTTCATGGCTGCAGTCACCATCTGCAGTGATTTTGGAGCCCAGAAAAATAAAGTCTGACACTGTTTCCACTGTTTCCCCATCTATTTCCCATGAAATGATGGGACCGGGTGCCATGATCTTCGTTTTCTGAATGTTGAGCTTTAAGCCAACTTTTTCACTCTCCACTTTCACTTTCATCAAGAGGCTTTTGAGTTCCTCTTCACTTTCTGCCATAAGGGTGGTGTCATCTGCATATCTGAGGTTATTGATATTTCTCCCGGCAATCTTGATTCCAGCTTGTGTTTCTTCCAGCCCAGCGTTTCTCATGATGTACTCTGCATATAAGTTAAATAAACAGGGTGACAGTATACAGCCTTGACGGACTCCTTTTCCTGTTTGGAACCAGTCTGTTGTTCCATACTAAAATTTTACCAATTATTAGTATTTTGCAAGTTGTTAGTTATCTAGCAAGCTGTTAGGCAGAAGGCTTATTTAAAAGAATTATCCATACCAACAAAAAGAAACTAAATGTGCAAATGAATTAATTCATAAAAAGCCTGCCAGCCATTAAATATATAGTAATAAATTTAATGAAAGATGAATATATATATACAGAGATCACAAAATACTGAACTAAATTAAAGACCCAAATAAAAGGAATAGAAAATGTTCGTGGATTTGAAGACAATATATTTTGCCAATATTTCCACTGTTCTTAAATTGATATATATAATCAGCATAACACTAATCAAAAGAAATTTGTATTAAACCCTATTCTCAATCTCTACACAAAATAATTACTTCTAACTAAATGTATTATAAATCTAAATATAAAAGTTAAAACAGCAAAACTGATAGACAAAAATATAGGCAAATCATATTTTGACTTTATATTACAAAATACTGACAGTTTCAAAACTGTTAATCCTATAGAACTTGGAAAAATACAGTCACTTAAAATAAAGTGTACCAAATAGCCAATGGACACATGTAAAGATACACAAATTCAATAATGATGAAAGCAATGTCCATAAAATGACAACTAAACACTTCTAATTACCATTGCTAAGAGCAAAAGAAAGACAACAAAGTACCAAGTATTGGTTATAAAATACCTTAGGTGAAGACCTCATACTCTGCTGATGTGTGTATATATTTGCATACCACTTTCAGAAACCTTTTGGCTCTTATCTACTAAAATTGATCTCACACATCCCCTTCAATTCTACTTTTAGATCTATACCTAAGATAAAAACATATATATTTTCCAAATATGCACAAAAGTTGTTCATACTAGCATTATTTATATGAGCCCCAAACCTGGAACAATGCCAAATAGTTGGATATAAAAATATGGTATAATTATACATTGCTGCTGCTGTTGCTGCTGCTGCTGCTGCTGCTGCTAAGTCGCTTCAGTCTTGTCCGACTCCGTACGACCCCAGAGACAGCAGCCCACCAGGCTTCCCCGTTCCTGGGATTCTCCAGGCAAGAACACTGGAGTGGGTTGCCATTTCCTTCTCCAATGCATGAAAGTGAAAAGTGAAAGTGAAGTTGCTCAGTCGTTCCCGATTCTTAGCGACCCCATGGACTGCAGCCCACCAGGCTCCTCCATCCATGGACTTTCCAGGCAAGAGTACTGGAGGGGGGTGCCATTGCCTTCTCTGAATTATACATTATAATACTGTAAAACAATGAGAACTTTTAACTCTTCAGAAGGTAGAGACTTAGGAAAAGAAAGTTTAATTTTAGACATGGTAACATTAACTATTAGACTATTAGACATCCAAGTAAACATTATTTGGCTATAAGAAGCTGAATTTCAGGGGAAAAATTGGTAATTGAGGTATAAATTTTGAAGACATCACTTTTTGTATGATAGTAAAATCTTGGGACTGGACAAAATCAGCTAGAAGATAAAAGTAGAGAGAGAAAATGGCCAAGAATTGAGCTTATTCTTTCCTAAATGTATATTCAATAAGATAAAGAAAAAACAGCAAAGAATGCCGGGGTCCAGCCCCGGCTGATCCAGGGTATTCGAAGGGGAGACGGCTTAGGCGACTATTTAAATATTCATCAAAGATATAAAGAGTAATAGAATGAGGATAGCTCAGTAGGAAAATTCAGTCGAGAAAAGAGGCTGAGTAGCTTGGTTTACGCGGGAGACCAATAAAACTTCAAGACAAGAAGCTTGCACCACTTACATAGGCCGCAGGCATCCTTCCGTTCTCCCAAAGGAGAGGAGACACTGAGGCCTCCCCGGTTGGATCTTAGAAGCCCAGGCATAATTAGTAAGCATGGTGGGTTCCGCGCTCCAGATGGAGACTCAGCCAGAGTGAGAGAGAGAGAGAGACATGGGGAGACCAGTCTTTCGAGGAACTCATCCCAATTCTTTATTTTCCAGAGTCTGTTTTTATACACTGAGATGTTATACAAAAGTCACGTGGGGACAGCAGTCCTGACTTTTATTAAAGTCAGGTGCTTCACACAAATGTATACAGAGGTCTTAGGGGTGTTACATCATCTTCTGGCCAGGGGGGCCTGCTGACAATTTATGACCCTCTCCTTGTGACAGTGGTCAGTCAACCAGAACACTTTTTTCTCCAAGGGTGATTATTCTTAAAACAGACGCCACCCAAATAAAGTTACATTCCTATAGGGTGAGGGTGTAGTGGGTTTTAGTTAAGGAAAGAATTTACTTAGCCTAAGGTCTAACGTGATTAATATCAAAGGTTAATACTTATTTCTTCTGTATATTCATTAATGTGTGTAAAGGCAGGGGATGTGGAGTCTTAGCAACAAACATTGGCTCAACAAATGAAAAACCCTTCACCAATACAATTTTTAATCAGCCCATTATACTTATACTAATAGTTTTCTGACTTTTCTAAGGAACCTGTTTTTAGAAGGTTTAAAGCATCTCGTGCCTCTCACGGTTGGGAGGCTGTGAGCAATCACATGTGGCCAAACAAGCCTATCAGGCAGGCCAGAGAAACTTCAGAGGACTTTGTAGGTTGAAACACTCCTATCACGCCCAGGAATTATTATTAACTGGAGCTCTAAGTTAATTCCTTCTCCAAAAGAGGTGGTGGGGGACAGCCGCCCGTAAAGTCAGAGGTGTGGGTGAGCACAAAGTAGTAAAGTAGGCAGGCTCTGGTTATGGGGGTAGATGCTCAAGGATTTCCAGGGGGACTCCTGAGGCTTGATCCCGCCTTTGTGTATGTCGAGCCTCCTTCCTCATGACCTTTGCCATGGGCGGAGTACCTCACTCTGGCCCCCAACAAAAGAAGGTTTAGAAGGAATGATACATCAAGAAAAAGTGATGTCAGACACATCACATGAATAAAGCATTTCAAGAAGGGGTGAGCTTATCTCTTGTATCAGGTTTATATTTTAAGTCTCTAGTACAGATATTAAGAACTAAGTTTCAAATTTGGCAATTCAGATATCACCGGTAATTTTAACAAGTGTTGTTGATATTGAGTTGTGAAAATAAAATCTGAATTTTAGACAGCACTAGAAAAAGTGGGACAAGAGGAAGTTGAGAAAATGAGTAAAACAATTTTGACATATGTAAAAGCTAAGAATAAGGGTTGAATGTGGGGGAGGGATATATGCTGCTAAGTCGCTTCAGTTGTGTCTGACTCTGTGCGACCCTATAGATGGCAGCCAACCAGGCTCCCCCATCTCTGGGATTCTCCAGGCAAGAATACTGGAGTGGGTTGCCATTTCCTTCTCCAATGCATGAAAGTGAAAAGTGAAAGTGAAGTCACTCAGTTGTGTCCGACTATTAGCGACCCCATGGACTGCAGCCTACCAGGCTCCTCCATCCATGGGATTTTCCAGGCAAGAGTACTGGAGGGGGGTGCCATTGCCTTCTCCAGAGGGATATATAATGAGGCTTATTTTTATTTTTTTAAGATTGTAAAAGTTTATAAACTACAAAAGAGGTATTTAGTAGACAGGAGAACTTGATGATGGAGTGAGAAAGATTAATTGCAGGAACAACAGTCTTGACTATACTTAGAGGAAATCCAGAGTACTGGTAGAGGTTTTAGCCTTAGATGTGATCAGAAACATTTTAACTTATGTAATAGAAAAGAGAACAGAATATATAACTATGGATGCAGGAATTGGATATAGACCAGGTGAGTTATGTAGAAGGTACAATTAATTCAACATCCTTATTTCTCATTGTCATTACCTTGCATTCTCTATATTACATGGAGAGTTTAAATTTAAAAATTGGAACATAGTATATATCACTATTCATTTCAAGTTTGTTTTAGCCACATGGTTTCCCAAACAAATAATAGATAATTATCTGCTGAATGCATATGTAGAAAAAAAAATCCAACCTGTTTGAAAATTATATTCACCCTTACTGAGAAAATTCCCATAAGGTTTTTGATGACATTCTGTACCAAATTTCTGTACTTACTTATATATGTAATTCTTCTTTCCAAGTCAGTTACATATGCTATTTTTATGACCTTGTTGAAAACAGATTTTATTAATCCAGCAAGGAGCTTCAAAGAGAGATGTGGCCCTGAATATGGAATTTCAGAGAATAATTATCCCCTTTCAGCATAAAATCACATCTTCGGTTAGCAAAGAATATAAAATAGAAACTTCTTCAGATGGAGAAGAAAGATATTCGGAGGTTAGGGAAAGTCTCTCCAAATTGTTTGCATATTCTAAGATATTCCCAAAATAACGGACTCAGTGTATTCTAACCAACACCCAAGCTTTTATATAACAAATCTGACTGAATTGTGTACTAGTCCAATTCTGAAAAATTTCAGGAATATTTAGAATCAATCTCTGAACGTGGATTTTATCCCTCTTCTTACTCTTATTGGCAAAACAGTCAGCTTTTTGCTTTGTTTTAGTTTCGTTTTGGGGGAGGTTTTGCCCTGCTTAGAGTCCAACTTAAGTTTCATATCATTATTTGAAGGAAGAATTTGGGATTCTTATATTTTATGTTAAATATTCCATTGTATCTGAAGCAACTAGCCCTTCCCACAGATTTGCCATTTCTTCAGCTCAATTCAGCCATTCAGTCATGTCCAACTCCTTGTGACTCCATGGACTGTAGCATGCCAGGCCTCCCTGTCCATCACCAACTCCCAGACCTTGCTCAAACTCATGTCCATCTAGTCCGTGATGCCATCCAACCATCTCATTCTCTGTTGTCCCCTTCTCCTTCCTTCAATCTTTCCCAGCATCAGGGTCTTTTCAAATGAGTCAGTTCTTTGCATCAGTTGGCCAAAGTATCAGAGGTTCACCTTCAACATCAGTTCTTCTAGTGAATTTTCAGGACTGATCTCCTTTAGGATCGGATGGTTTGATCTCCTTGCAGTCCAAGGGACTCTCAAGAGTCTTCTCCAACATCACAGTTCAAAAGCATCAATTCTTCAGCACTCAGCTTTCTTTATAGCCCAATTCTCACATCCATACATGACTACTGGAAAAACCATAGCTTTGACTAGACAGACCTTTGTCAGCTACGTCTCTGCTTTTTAATACGTTGTCTAGGTTGGTTATAGCTTTTCTTCCAGGAAGCAAGCATCTTTTAATTTCATGTCTTCAGTCATCATCTGCAGTGATTTGGAGCCCCTCAAAACAGTCTCTCACTGTTTCAATTGTTTCCCCATCTATTTGCCATGAAGTGATGGAATTAGATGCCATGATCTTAGTTTTTTGAATGTTGAGTTTTAAGCCAACATTTTCACTCTCCTCTTTCACTTTCATCAAGAGGCTCTTTAGTTCTTCTTCACTTTCTGCCACAAGGGTGATGTCATCTGCATATCGGAGGTTATTGATGTTTCTCATGGGAATCTTGATTCCAGCTTGTGCTTCATCCAACCTGGCATTTCACCTGATGTACTCTGCATGTAATTTTAAATAAGCAGGGTAGAAGTACTTTACGTATTCCTTTCCCAATTTGGAACCATTCCATTGTTCCATGTCTGGTTCTAACTGTTGCTTCTTGACCTGCACACAGATTTCTCAAGAGGCAGGTAAAGTTGTCTGTTATTCCCATCTCTTTAAGAATTTTCCAGTTTGTTGTGATCCACACAGTCAAAGGCTTTGGCATAGTTGGTAAAGCAGTAGATGTTTTGTTTTGTTTTTTTTTTTTCCCTGGAACTCTCTTGCTTTTTCAATGACCCAACAGATGTTAGCAATTTGATCTCTGGTTCCTCTGCCTTTTCTTTTTCTTTTTTTTTTTTTAATTAATTTATTTTTTTATTGAAGGATAATTGCTTTACAGAATTTTGCTGTTTTTTTATCAAACCTCAACATGAATCAGCCATAGGTATACATATATCCCCACCCTTTTGAACCTTCCTTCCATGTCCCTCCCTTCCCACCCCTCTAGGTTGATATAGATCCCCTGTTTGAGTTTCCTGAGCTAAACAGCAAATTCTTCTGCCTTTTCTAAATCCAGTTTGAATATCAGGAAGATCTCAGTTCATGTACTGCTGATACCTTGCTTGGAGAATTTTGAGCATTGTCATTGCTTATATCCTATAAAAACTAGCCTATGCAAGCACTTACCTTTCCACAGAGCTTCTGTCAGTGGAAGATACTCTCAGAAAATTAGGAATAAAGATCTTATTAGGTATTTTACCACTGCCAGATATGACTACTGCATTACCATCCAGGAGGTATTACTTTCCTTATTGCCCTCCTTCGGTCTGAGGATTTCCAAAACCACATTTATTACTCAAGAACAGTTGCCTGTGACCTACTCTCAGGTACTAACTTTTGTATTATTTTAATTTATTGATTGATTGATTTAATGTATTTGAGTGTCATGTACCACAAACCAACTAAATAAAATCAGGGAGATAGCTGAGTGATAGAACTTCCTAGACAAGTTTTTCAGTTAATCATGAAATGAGAAAAAACTGAAGAAACAGTTCCTGGGAAGAGCAAGGAAAGGGGAAGATTTGGGAATTTCAGCAGCAGGAGTTTGATGTTATGAAACCATTAAGGTTGTCATAAGTTAACTCCAACTTAATTCTAATGGCCTTCACTCTCTGTATGTTACTCCATAATTTTTAAAATTCCTAATAGATAAACTATAATTGACACAGCCTCTGCCAGATGCCTGCATTTGTGACCAGATGAAAAGATATTTTTATCAGATATATGACCAGGGTGGTGGGTGACAGGCTTCTGGTAACATGGAGAAAGTATGCGATATGTATTAATACATACTATATGATAATTTAGTAGCTGCCATCCTGGAAAATGTAGAGAAGTTGTCTGTTGTCTTTCTCCTTCACTTAAATTGGTTGTCTGTTTTCCTAGAATGCATATATAATTACACCACCTAAGTAGCTTTCAGTTACATCACCTCCTCCTACAGTCCTGGGATGACAAGTGTCATCTTTCTTCACTTATTTCATTTTTCTATCCAATTTCCATTGGCTTTCTTGCACAAAGTCTAAAACTATAAAACTGTATGTGTGAAATTTTACTCTTAAAAATAAAACTTAAAATCAGTCAACCACCTTTTGGATGTGTCTGTGTTTTAATTACCCACATTGTACCCCAAACTGTGAAGCACTGTATAAAAGATGGACAGATAATCATACAGGACAGTGCCTTCTAAATTTTATTTAAAAATCATATAATACCTTAATCATTTAAAAAACAGATTTCAGCTTAAAATGTATAGTATTTATTACCCATAGCATATTAATTATGCAAGTGGTTTTCAAATTTTAGTTCCCAGTCAATAATTTAGACTGCTTCATAAAAATACAGACTTCCTTTTCTTATAATTTGTTACTTTGGCCCAAAATATCTTTTGGGGGGCCCAGAAAATAGTATGTAACAAACACCACACAGAATCTGGAGCAGGCTCTCTGAAGATTAAAAAGCTAAGAAAAATTTAACTATAATTTCAACCTTATGTGTCAATCATAAGCATAAATAGACATTATGAAATCAGTTATCACTACTGGCTATTGGTTGCTAATCATGCAGTTTTGAAAAGCTGAGGAATCCTTTTCCTCTAGAACTTCAGATTTTTGCAAATATTAATTACTGTATTAGTGTATTTTGTATCATAATTATTAGGAAGAGAAAGAGCACATATTCACTTATGTATTATCATCTTTCTCTTAAAAAGAAATGTAGGTGACACTAAAATTAAGGCATGGTCCCAAGATGACACAGCAACTGAGACTCAATTCTTACTTACTATTCATTTTACTTTCTTCCACTGTCACTACATTAGCTTTCAAAGAATGTTCTACAGAAAAAAAAAAGCATTAAAAAATAAGTAAAAGGTTAATTTCACCAAATAATGTAAGTACTTTTTGTCTTTTTTTATCAGCTGGAAGCAGCAGAGGAGTGTTATTCCTCCTGGTATTTCTCAACCAGACTCTTTTGCATGATAAAACAATTTTACTCTCATTGGCCTATTGTAGCATTTAAGTTCATTTCCCATCCATCTACATTCCAGTTGGGCACCATAGAGGTTTAGTTTTCCATCCATCTGTTGAAGCAATCAATCCCTTCCTGTTATGCTAATGATAGAAGGATATATATATATATATATATATATATATATTTTTTTTAAAGGGCCCTGTGGTTGTTCTAGTTTAGTTTTATTTTGCAATGCAGAGGCATTTGGACCAACAGGTCAATGAATTCTGGGAACTGCCTCTTTTTGACACACGAGACCTTTGAGGAAAGAATCAAAGTTAAATCCCATGAATAAATGCTAGTGTTTAATAACCGTTCCACTTATGGAAGCTTTATTGTGAATTTATAAAAGCAAGGACAACATTTCCTTGCTAGTCTACAAATCATCATCATAAGTAAGGCAATCTTGAATAAATTGAGCTGGACTATGTAGCCTGCTTGGCAGTTGAGAGTTTTTAAATATGGATGGGAGAAGCAGACACTGGAGAAGCTGTCCTGAAGCAAGCAAATGACAGCTCTCACAAATAAAGGGAAAAATGTTAAAACAATAAACGAAAGAGAAACAATTACTTGCTCATTACAAACATGTCATATTGCATTCTTTATTCTGATTGTGGAAAATTAGCCATTGACTACCAGGAACAATTGATTTTCCTTCACAGCTGTTTTCTAATTACATCTGAACACTGAAAATTCTAGTGCAGCCATTCAGCTGTACAAAGAGAATTTTCTTTTCTTATTGTTGCTTTTGCGGCAAGCTATACCCAGCAGCATGACTGGAGTGAGATGTTCTGTACTGTATGTCTGTGGTGTTTGGATTGAATGCCATGCTTTTCAAGGATGTTATAAGAACTCAAATATTTTAAATTACACAGGGCTAGACTTGGTGAACAAGCTGTTTGGCCAGATGCTATTATATAGCTTTCTCTTTCTTTTTAACACCATTATCAAAACAAGAAAAAAAGAGTAAGATAGCTTCAATCCCAACATCCACTTCTTAGTCACTGTATAATTGTCAATGGATCTATTTTTGTCATTGTGGTTTCTGATGAGTGCTTTGGCACAGTCTTTCGGGGTGGGGGGTGGTGATAGGCAGTTTCCTGTCAGTTGATTTTGTGTGTAAATTCTAAGCAAAGAGCATGGAGATTATTAACAGGCAGGATTCCAAGGTTTCAGAGAAGCAATTGAAATTTTGGATGCTTTCTCTAAGCTCTTCAGAATTTCTCCCAAAAATGATTTCAGTCTTAAACGAGGCCAGAAATGTGAAATTTGCCCTTGGGAGTTTTCTAGGACTTGTGGTTAGTAAATTCTGGAAAAAGAGTTTAGCTACTTCCTTCAGAGCTTCGGGTTTCTAACCAACCCTTGCCATAATTTAGGTAAAATCAGCAATGTTAACAACTCTAATAAACTGAAACCTCAAAATAAGCTTATTTCTTCTCAATGACATAGTTAAAAAAAAAAAAAAAAACTTTTAGCTTTTTAATGCTATTGTACCAAGATCTGGTTTCTTTGCTGTCATTTATTAAATATTTGCCCTCCAACTAAGAAGTAATCTTAACCGCAAGCCTGTTCACTAGATTGAGATTTTTTTTTTCTAGTTTTGAATGTGATAGCTAACCTCTGTAGTTCCTGAAGCAATGCAATATAACTTGACATTTGCTATTTTACTTGGAAGCCTCAAAGAGTCTTCCACAGTACAGTCTATTTTAATATCTCTTTTGCCAAGATTAAGAAGATTGGGTTGATACTTTATCTCATATCTTTCAATGTTTTTTATTCCAATTTTGGATAAACTTCACTTGCAACATATATAATATAAATAAATCTTAACAAGAAATAGAACAATATAAAAGTAAATAAGAAAAATCAGAGCCAGATTGTGGATGAAGCAGAAACAAACAGATTTTACAAAGGAATTATTGCAATAGAGGAAAAGAGAACCTCAGTATATATTGATCTCATTTCCAAATACAACATGGACAAGTTGAGATTTATATCAAAGGGGCAGTTTGAGAGGGTCAGTGGATGGAAACCTCAGGGGTAAGTGGTGATTCTGGCTTAGCAGATTCAACATAATTCTTACTAAATCAGACCAGGGTTATCACCTAACCCTTGTGAGTAGTGGAAGATGAACTTGATCAGATATCCAGAGTGGTAAATTCTCACTTAACAGGATTCTTGTGTTTAAGCAAGAATCTTGAGGACATGCCTCAGGAAGCCAGGCTCAAGGAGCCAGTCAATAGTCTGGTCAAGGAGAGAGTCTTTGTCATAATGTACTGATACTAATTTTATTTTATTACATATTTTCTACATTTTTGATATTATAAATTGTGAAAACCATTAGCATCAAGTTTTTTAATCTCTCAAGAAGAATTTTTGAAATAATTAGGAAAAACAGAGCTTTGGGTATGATGGAGACACATAATCAATCTAATATAATCAATTTAAAAAGATTACGGGGTTTTCCTCACATCTAACCATAAAACTATTAATAAAACAAAAAGAATTTGCTATCAACATCAAAGAATGCCAAATATACACTACCCAATAGTCAGGATTTGGTTATCAAAATCATTGCAAATATTTCATATCTAAAAGAGTTTAATATATAGAATTAGAGGCCAATACAATTATTGGGAGGTGAGGAATGAAGATCAAAAGGGCTGATTTCAGTGAATTCTTAAGTAAAGGAATCTTAGGAAGTCATTCATGATTTCAGTTGCCTACCATCCCTCTGAGAGTAACCATCAACAAGATAGCCCAAGATCTCTGGGGAAAAAAAAAACACATCTGCCATCTGCCAAAATCTGACCATTTACCCTCCACTCTCACATGAGAACACTGGCTTCTAATCCTACACAACCTCATGAGACAGCCTCTCACCAGCTTAGTATAATCAAACCCCAATGGCAAGGATGGTTAAGGACTTATAATTTCCAGTCTTTATGGCCCTAAGGAATAGGAAGTGTCTTAGAAAGTCAGAGATGATCATATTACAAAAATATCTAGAAGAACTACATTTGAATACAATAGGAATCCAGTCCCTGAAAGTACTAAAGGAATAGCAACAATAATGATACCTCATGTATAGCTAGCTCTTCAATGAGACAATCATTGAATTTTTCTTTACCAATGGGCTTCCCAGGTAACACTAGTGGTAAAAAAAAAAAAAAAAAAAAAACTGCCTGCCAATGCAAGAGACATGGGTTAGATTCTTTGAGTCGGGAAGATACCCTGGAGGAGGGCATGCAACCCACTCCAGTATTCTTGCTTGAAGAATCCTATGGACAGAGGAGCCTGATGGGCTATAGTCCATGGGGTCACAAAGATAAAATTAAGGCAACTTAGCATGTACACATGATATAAATTTTTCTCCAGACTTAACTCTATGTCAACTATTCAATGATAGCAGCAGCAATATATACCAAAGGAGAGAAGTGGAGAATGTAATTATGTAATTGATTTTTCTTTTCCTCCCCTTCTTTCTTTTAGCAAAAGAACCACCACCGCAACATAACTTTCATTTTGAAACAGGTATGTCTGATATGACATAAAATGAGAAAAAGTGCCTACACTATGTTAACTCTCTTTATGAGAAAATCACAGGAAAAATACATATTAATTGACAGCCAATATACATATCACAGTATTCTGTTTGAGCACCTGATTTGTTCTAGGGTTAGGTGAACATGAAGATGAATTATATGAAATGTGAAAGCAGAGAACATGTGTGCTCAGCGTGTTCCAGACGGCAGATCTAGGTCTAATGTGTGAATAATATAAGAATACTTATTACAGGCCAATATTAAGAAGAATTTTTTAAAATATTCAAGTAAACATAATCATTGCTTCCTGTGTCTAAGAGTATGATTTTGGCAAGAACACATAGAAGTAAATTATGTTGGGTATTTACTGTGGATAATTTCAAAGTTTTATCCCAAACCTTATATTCTATATGATTACAGCTTGTAATAAGTTCTTAGAAACCAAAAATAAACATTGAAAACCAATTTATTTGTGTATAATTTCAAAAGCCTCTCAGTAATTAATGAGAGACCATTTCATTATAACTTATTGGACTAAATGTCTGTATCCCCTAAAATTTGTATGTTGAAGCCCCAAGCCCCATTGTGACCAAGAATAGAACCTCTAAGGAGGTAATTAAGGTTAAAGGAGATCATAAGGGTGGAAGTGTTAGTCACTCAGTTGTGTATGCCTCTTTGAGACCCTGCAAACTATAGCCCACAAGGTTCCTCTGTCCATGGAATTCTCCAGGCAGGAACACTGGAGTGGGTGTTGCCATTCTCTTCTTCAGGGGATCCTTCCAACTCAGGGATCAAACCAGGGTCTCCTGCATTGAAGGCAGAGGCTTTACCATCTGAGCCACAAGAGAAGCCCCGATAAGGGTAGAACTGTGATCTTATAGCATTAGTGTCCTTGTAAGAAGAGTCAGTAGAGAGCTCCTATCACCATCCTCTTGCTCTTTTTCCCTCTCAGAGCATGCACAAAGAAGAGATCAGGTAAACACAAAGCAAAAGGTAGCTGTCTGAAACCACAAGGGAGGGCTCTCACCAAAGGATAACTCAGCTGGAACCTTGATCTTGGACTTCTAGTCACCACAATTGTGATAAAATAAACCTATGTTGCTTAATAAGATGACCAATCTGTAATATTTTATTATGGCAGCCTGAGCAGACAAGTATTAGGTAAAATAAAATTGAATTGTTGATTCTCCAAAGAAAATACAAAGTTTACCTTCTATTTGATTTGTTGAAATTGTTTGAGAATGAGCATCCCCATGGTCACTCATCAGAACTTGATAACCATATTTATTTCCAAGTACACATTTAATCCCATTGTTGGTAGTTCACTTGAATGTGAGCTCTACAGTTATACCAAATTGTGACACTCCTTGTATTGACTCCATATAAGGTGGATAAGTTTAATTTAAGAATTAATGTTTCCAATTCAGGAACAATTAAATTGATACAAACTCTTAATTATTCTAGAGGGAAAAATAAATTCCTTATTTATTTTGCTACCATAGTATGAAATGACAAGACAAAATAACCTCATTTTTTTCTAATTTTTCATTATTATAAACCATACTGCATAAACACTCTTACCTCATTTTAGCTTGAATGCCTCTCTCTCCAAGCCAACTGAGCCAAGAATTTTGGATACAGACAATTTACTTCAGAGGATATCCCAGGCACCACAAATGAGGAAATAGAAAAGGGAAAACAGGAAAGAGAAAATGGGCAATAAAGTATGCTTTAACAAGATGAATACCACCGGGAGCAACTGGGATGTGATTCCACTGGGGATTGTGTGGACCATGCCTCAAAATTACTCTACCAGCACACAAAGAGGCTGAAGCATTTAGCTCCTGCCTTTCCACTCCCTACATTGACAGCTGCCCTCAATAGTATTCACAGAGGCATTTCCTAATTGCTCCCATGTCCATCATTTAGGTCCCATTTGTTTCTGGAGAAAGGGGGTTCAACGAGAGAAGGAAGACCCAGACACACAAGTCAGGGTCTGGCAGCAGGTCAGGAGCTGTTTACAGAAGCAGTAGGTGAACTCAGGCAGGCAAAGGGACATGGGTCAAGCATCAACATCATCTACTAAATCTTTATGCACTGAATAAATCTTTATGTATATATATGTATGAGTTTCTCTAGGATACATGCATGTCTAGGGATGCTTTCACTGAGTTATGCTAAACTGCATCTTTGACTTCATCAGATGGTACCAAACTATTCCTCAATGTGGCAATGGTCAAAGACTATTCTGCAAAAAAAATATGAAAAGTTTCAATGGTTTGCCTTTTCACCAATATTTGCTATTATGAGAATATTAAATTTCTTGTCAATTTGATATTGAAGTAATGTTTTACTGTATGTTAACTTGTAATTAATTCCTCGATTATTGGTAAGCTGACCATCTTTTCACATGTTTAACTGCCATTTGTACTTTTTTTCCTTTCCTGACTTGCCATTTATATGTTTTTCCACTTAGCAGTTGTTTTCCTTTTTTCTTATCAATTTGTTAATGGTTTGTATTCGTTCAACCTTTAGTGTCTTTCCAATTTTTTGTCCTTATTTATGGCTGGTGGGAATGTAAAATAGTAGAGCCCCTCTGAATGAAAACTTGCACATTAAAATTTACAATATTACTCAGCAATCACGCTTCTGGGCATTTATCCTAGAGATATAAAAACTTGCATCCACACAAAAAGCTGTATGTGATTTTTCATAGTAGCTTTATTCATCATAGTCAAACGTAAATAATCCAAATGCCCTACAATGTATGTATGGCTTAACAAATGGCTAAATCTATATGGTACGTACATGCATGCTAAATCGCTTTAGTTGTGTCTGACTCTTTATGACTCTATGGACCGTACCCTGCCAGGCTCCTCTGTCCATGGGATTCTCCAGGCAAGAATACTGGAGTGGGTTGCCATGCCCTCCTCCAGGGGATCTTCATGACCCAGGGATCAAACCCACATCTCTCATGTCTCCTGCATTAGCAGGACTGTTCTTAACGACTAGCACCACCTGGGAAGCCAAATCCATACCATGAAATAGTAAACAGCAGTAGAAAAAGAACAAATTATTTATACATGCAATAATCTGGATTGATCTCAAGGCCATTATGCTGAGTGAAAAAATATCTTGCATCACAAAAATATAGAGCTGAGTGACACAAATATAGAAATTGAGAACAAAATGGTTTACAAGAGTTAGGGTTATTGGAGAGAAAGTTGTGAAATCCTTGTGGATGGAATAGTTTTCTGTCATGGTTCTGGGTGATAGTTACATGGCTCTACACATTATAAAGTGACATAGATCTATATACACATCTTGTACCAATGTTAATTTCCTGGTTTGGATATGATACTATAGGCAGGTAAGACATAACCACTTAAGGTAACTGTGAAAGACACACACAGAACTTCCCAGACTATCCTTTATCTTTGTACCTTCTTATTAAAATATATTATTCCAAAACAGAACTTTTGTTAAATTAAGTCAGTCAGTTCTAAAGGAAATCAACCCAGAATATTCATTGGAAGGACTGATACTGAAGCTGAAGCCTGATTCTTTGGCCACCTGATGTGAAGAGCTGACTCATTGGAAAAGACCCTGATGTTTTGAAAGATTGAAGGCAAAAGGAGAAGGGGGCAGCAGAGAATGAGGTGGTTAGATAGCATCACATACTCAATGGACATGAATCTGAGCAAACTTCAGAAAATATTTTAGGACAGAGAAGCCAGGCATGTTGCAGTCTTTAGGGTCGCAAAGAGTCAGACACAACTGAATGATGGAACAACATCAAGAAAACAGAAAAGGAACCTGCCAGACTAACTGAAAATGTGGTTGAGTCATTTTATACTCTTGCCAAAAATAAATGAGTTTTTATTTCAGCACATTAAAAATATCACTCCATTATATTTTTTCCTGATGCTCTTAGGTGAGAGGGCTGTTATATTCTTAATTTGCTTCTCTTTAATCAGTATGTCCCTTTTATCTACTTGCCTTTAATTTTTTCTCTTTATCATATTTGCAGTTTGAATGTAATATATATTGATTTTTGCTGTTTGTTTAGTGTGAACTGCTAAATACTTCCTGATTTCTGAGAATACTGGGTATTTTGGTTGATATATGTCACTAATTTGGGCTTCCCTGGTGGCTCAGCTAGTAAAGAATCTGCCTGCAATGTGGGAGACCTGGGTTCAATCCCTGGGTTGGGAAGATCCCCCGAAGAAGGAAAAGGCTACCCACTCCAGTATTCTGGCCTGGAGAATGGACTATACAGTCCAAGGGGTCGCAAAGAGTCTGACATGACTGAGCAACTTTCACTTTCACTAACAATTACTCCATGAAGTATATTTTCATCCTAATTGCATCTTTCTTCTCCTGCTTCTCCTGAGGTTTCAGCTAGATTTACGTTAGATTGCATGACAATAATATTGTTCCTCAAGTCATAGATCTCCTAGACTAGCTTTTTTTCCCCACTTTTTTCCCCTTTAAATTTAGTTTTCCTCCTCTCTTTGGAAATTCTATTGACCTGTCTTCAAACTGTCCAAATCTTTCCTAGGCTGTTTTCCTAGCCTATTCAAAGTCTACTGATAAGCCCATCTAACATATTCTTAATCTTTATTTATGTGTTTTTTTTTTAATTTTTATCATCTCAATTTAATTATTTCTTACATTTTCCATTTCTCTGCTAAAACCACCAATCTTAGCTTTCATATTGCCTACCTATTCCCATTAGAACTTTTAACATACTAATCATAGTTATTTCAAAATGCCTTTCTGAGAGGTCTAAAATGTTTATCACATCTAACTATAGCTCTGATCATTGTTTTGCCTCTTCAGAGAGAGAGAGAGAGGGATGGACAGAATGCCTTCCTTTCAGGCTTTAGGTTTTTTCTTGTGTAGTGTGTTTCACCAGACAAAAGTACATCATGCTTTGCAATGTGCTAGATTTTGAGTGTCGTGTTCTAACCGGTTCTTCTCTTTGTGCTGCTTCTCAGAGACTCTCTTACCACTATCCAAGCTGCATTATCACACTGTGTTCCCAACACTTGTAGTGGTAGTTGTCCCTTTCAGGATAAAGGGCGAGAAGAAGAGAGTTCTCTAGTGTTCTGAATGTGGGTCTCAGGGATACAGCCTTTAGAAATGTTCCTGCCTCTCCTCCAGATATATATAGGCTCTGATATGTATGCCATTCCCTCCCCCAGCTTTTGAGTCTTGTTTTGTTTTTTAACCCTTGTTCTTCAATTCCCAGCTGCAGTTGGTTACCACCAGTGCCCTCACTCTACAATTTTGTTTATCACACTGAAGATTATTTTGTTCCATAGGGAAGTTAGGGAGATGGTTTCCTGGACAAATTTGATAGTGGCTGCTATTCTTATTCCCGAGGTAGCTCCATGAGGCAAGCTTCCTTGTGGTTTTCCCGAATAGTCCTTTGAGCTTGTAGTATCCCCGGAGGAACAGCTTACAAAAATGAAGTACATTCTTCTCCGTCTGTGGGTTCCCTCTGGCCTTTAGCAATATAAGGACATCTAGCTCTGTCTCTGCACTGGCTTGGTGGCCATGGATAGTATCAAACAGGCACATACTCGGGTTCTGTCTCTCCCTGCAGAGCTCTCCTTAGATTTCAGGTTAGCAGTTCATCCTCTAATCTCAGTATCTTATGGATTCAAAAATTAATTAATTTTCAGTTTTTTCACTTTCATAAATGTGAGAATTACTGCCTTTTTATCTCTCTACAAGGCTGAGCTGAAACTAGAGTACTAATCATTATTTGAAAAAAATTATTAAGATATTATATTGGGTCCAATTTTTATCATTTACCAGTGAGAAAACTAAGGCTCTGGAATTCATATACAAAAAATAATTAGCTAGTTATTTGGAAAACAAGGGTTTTGAATCCCAATATAATATAATTCATAGCAAACAAGATTGTATGTCATTTTCCCTTTACTCTTTCTATTAATTATGGCATTTTATAAGACAAATAAATATGAAAATCACTGAAGCAAGTCTTTAATTGTGTACTTATATTAAAAAGAGATGTGACATTTAGGAAATATGTAGAATTTTAGTGGAGTATCTGAGACTACTAAAATTCACTGTTAATGATGCTGTGACATCATATTTCCTTGGTAAGAGAAAATAAATAGCCCTCATATATTTTAAAGACTTTTATGCAGATTATTTTTAAGAAGTATGACTTAAATTCTGAAAAGCTTATAAAATCAAAATGATATTTATATTTAATATAAATCTTTCACAATGAACCACTACAGTCATTATATTTTTGCATTTTGTAACTCGATAAAAATACAAATGAACCAAACATTTGTTATAACTTAACTGTATATTTTCAGTTATTAAAATGTGCTAAATGATTGTTAATTTCCCCTCCACACATTTAAGGGAAAAAGTCCCTAGTTTATGTAGACACTTCCAAATAAGCTTTGCAGATATTTACTGAAAATATAAGTTGTTTCTTTCTTTCTTTATTTTTTAGTTTTGGTTTGCTTTAAGAAGAAAGCACTACTGCAGTAATATTAATATCTAGGGAGTATTTCATATTTTTAAAGTAATCTCCAACGTGGTTTTAGAGTATAGGAGACTCAAATGGATCAGTGGGAACAGATTATAGAATCCAAATGAGGCATATCTGGTCAACTTATTTTCCAAAAAAAGTAATGTGAGGTCTTTACAAAAAGTGAAAAAAGAGAAAAGGATAATCTTTATCAAAAAAAGGAAAATAAAATGTTCTGAAAAATTAATTATTTGTATCTAAAAGAATGAACTGCATCCCATAGCTCACTCTGACAAAAACTAACTCAAAATGAACTATGGCAGTGAAGTAAGAGGTCAAATTATAAAGTTTCTAGAAGAGAAAAGAAAAAAAAAATACTCAGTCCTTGGCATAGCAAAGGACGATAGAATATAAAATTTAGATTTCATAAACATTTAACTTCCACTCTTCAAAACAAACTGCTAAGAAAATACAAAACTACTTCTGAGACTGGAATAAAATACTTGCAAACCATATATCTGATAAAAGGTTTCTATTCAAAATATATATAGAAATCTCAATAACAATATTAATAGTTCTTATTAACTGAATAAACAGTAAAAACAGACAAAATATACTATTGCATATTTTATTGGAAAAGATTTAATTGTATTAAAACGGTACCCAGCACCATTAGTCATTGCTGCTGCTGCTGCTAAGTCGCTTCAGTCGTGTCCGACTCTGTGCAGCCCCATAGACGGCAGCCCATCAGGCTCCACCGTCCCTGGGATTCTCCAGGCAACAGCACTGGAGTGGGTTGCCATTTCCTTCTCCAATGCATGTAAGTGAAAAGTGAAAGTGAAGTCGCTCAGTCGTGTCCGACTCTTAGCGACCCCATGGACTGCAGCCTACCAGGCTCCTCCGTCCATGGGATTTTCCAGGCAAGAGTACTGGAGTGGGAGGTACATACAAATTAAAGCCACAGAAAGATACTTCTATCTACCTAGTGGAATAGCTAAAACTAAAGAGTCTGAAGGTATCAAGAGTAGGTGAGAATGGGGAGCTACTGGAACTCTCATACACTGTTAGTGAGAATGTAAAAATGCAATTACTATTTCTCACAGTTATGTATTTACTTATCATGTGAAGTATATGTTCAAAGAAAGATCTGTCAAGTATTTATAGTAGACATATACAATAAAGCCCCAAACTATAATCAATTCACCCAACTCAAATGAATATTGAAAGCATTACTCTAATTGAAAAGACATACAAGGAAGATAATATGTAATTCCTTTTATATGGAATTTACAAAAAGTCAAATCTATACTGATAGAAAATCAAATCACTGATTGCCATAGACTGGTACTTGGGTATGAGATTAACAACAAAAAAGCCCCAGGGAACTGGTTCAAGTGATGAAGATAATCTCCATTATAATTATGGTGGTAGGTCCACATTGTAATCATATGTCAAAGGGCATCTAATCTTACACTTAAAACTGATCAAATTCACTACATAAAAATCATGCCTACATAAAACTGATTTCTACAAAGTATACTACACAGAGTCAGTAAATAGAGAAAATACAGTCTTTTAAATAACAGTACTAAAATAACTGGACATCCACATGCAAACAGCAGATTCTTGACACAGACATTTTACTCTTCATAAAAATTGAATTATAATGGAATATATATCTAAACGTAAAATGCAAGAAGATAACAGAAAAAATTCAAGACAAACTTCAATACAGAGAAGACATTTTTGATGGATCATGGATCGTGGATTTCTTCCATTGATCATGCCTTACAACATGTAAGTGGCAGTGCCTTTTATGGACTGGTCCCTAAAGACAAACATTGTTTCTTCCAATTAATTCTATTTTTTAGAAACAAGTCCTTAAATTCAACCCACAAAGAAAAAAAAAAAAGTGTGTGGGATTAGGCTCTCTGGTTTTCTCTTAGTTTCTGTTTTTGTTCACATTGCTCTTGAAATCTAAAGAGAAAAATAATGCAATTTTCTACTTAATGGTCTGGGTGAGATAAATAGAAAATACATTTTATTGATACTTAGAATTGCTTAATAGAAATTGACTCTAATGTAGAGAAGATGGTAGAGCATATGGTGATCATTTTATAATATATACAAATATCGAACCATTGTGTTGTACACCTGAAAGTAATATAATGTTATGTCAATTCTCTCTCTCTATATATATAAAACTGGCACTTAGTATTGGTTAGTATAAATTGACCCTAATGCAGAGAAGCAACAGGATTCTGCCAGAACTTGACTCAAGAAAGAAGCATAAAGCCAAATCAAAATGGACCTCCTGATGACTTAGTCCCTGTTGTCTCCCCCTTTCTTGCATTTCTCAAGGGCTAGAGGATTAATTAAGAGGGGAGACATTCACTTCATAAAAGCAGATAAATAGAACTGATGAGCAGTTCACATTTTTTGGAGTGAAATGTCAGTGCACCAGCTGTCTGTCCTTGATGACTTTCAACTTAGCTATTAAATTCAAAAGTTTGGGGCTTCTGACCCCATTTCTGTATTCTATTTTCTGTATGCTAATCCTTTAAAGCATAAAAGGTTATGATATACAGAAAAATCAAATATTCAGAAAAAGGGAAGCAAAACTACTACAAAAACTGTTAACATGAAAATGAGAAAATTATAAAACAAAACCAAATGGAAATCACTTTCATAAAAATAAAATACTTGTATTAGAAATAAAGAATTCAGTAGAAGGATTTTATAATGGAATAATACAGCCAAAAAATGCTCTTATTGAACTAGAATATTAAGCTTAATAAACCTTTCAGAAATCATCAGAAAATAATAAAAAAAGATGGACGAGATAAGAACTTTAGGTATCTATTGGATAGAAACAGACATGAAGTTCCCTAAAATAAGAGTCTTAGAAGGAGTTAAAATATATATGGAGCAAAGATATTGAGGCAGGAAGGTTTGAACGGATCCAAATATTAGAGAAAGATGAAATATCTCATTAAATTATTTCATAGTATAAAGAAAAACATCTCTTAAAAAGCCAAAACAAGACACATAATAGTGAAACTAAGATTTTATAGAACAATGAAAAATCTAATTAACTCTTTATTAGATTTATAAGCAACACCAAAGGCACACAGTGGAAAATTGTTTTCAAAATGAAAAAGATAAAGAATTGTACCATACTATTATTTTTATGGCAAACTAAATCGATATATTAAATAAATATGTAATTTAAGATACCTCAGGGATTTTATCATACAAAAATATTTATTGGAGGATAGCCTATTGAATTAATGTCAACAACTTAGGGAAATGCTTAATTAAAAATGTAAAACAAGGATTAGTAAAAATTTAATAAAAGTTATTATCATATAAAAACAGCAAGAATAAAAATGGAAAAGAAGTGAAAATGTTATCCCTATTATGGTAGACTAAAACCACAGAAGATATTAATACAATGAGAGGGAGAGGTGTCAGGGACTAGAGAGACTCTTAATGTCTATTCTGGCCCAAGAGAAAAATAAAATAATCGATGACTTAAAAACTGCAAGGGAACCTGAACCAAATAGAGTTTTACTAAATTACAACCAACCACCAGATTTTTGAAATATGTAGCATTTTTAAATCAGAAGAATAAAAATTGATCTCTTTTTAAAATGAGAAAAAATAAATTCATCAAATATAAAATATGACATAAATCTAAATATAGCCATGATTATAAAAATGTAAATCAATTAAATTTAATGATGCAAAAGGTGAGGGCTTTACCTACACAGAGCGTCACCATGTGGCCTTGATTTTTTAACAACATATATTGCATGGTTGCTCAGGTCTATAAAAGCAAGTGTTCCAATGATCAGATGGAGACCATATTACCTTTTATGGTCTATACTTGGATTTACCATTGTCTTATTATTGCTACACACTAACAAGCATGCGGGGATTAAAAGGAATAGAACATAGACCTCAGTTCTCACTGGAAGGAAAAGCTGTCAAAACACATTGTAAGAAGAGCATATGGCAGAGGAGATATTATTGTACAATCCGTCTGCCTTCTAACTAAAAGAGTCCATTTTTCTCTCACACAGAAAGTATAACAACATCTGCCCTCTAAAGCCCCTAAGCCTTCTACCATAGCAATATCAGTCCATCAAAGTTCAAGATCTCAGGTAAATCGGCTACAACTGAAGCTCTTCAGCTCCTGCACCTTGTGCAGATCACTTTGAATACAATTTCTCTCAAACTGATGACATGTGAACTAAAGGCACATTATATGTTCCCCACATAGGCAGCATACAATGATAGGACAGGCATAGAATAGCCAATATAGACACCCCCCTCCAAAAACAGGAGATACAACAGTTAACTGGTCCATATAAAATGTTCAGAATCCAGCCAGGTACATGTAGCCAATTAATTATTTAGGACTACCGACTGGTTCCAAATAGGAAGAGGAGTATGTCAAGGCTGTATATTGTCACTCTACTTATTTAACTTATATGCAGAGTACATCATGAGAAACGCTGGGTTGGAAGAAGCACAAGCTGGAATCAAGATTGCTGGGAGAAATATCAATAACCTCAGATATGCAGATGACACCACCCTTATGGCAGAAAGTGAAGAGGAACTCAAAAGCCTCTTGATGAAAGTGAAAGAGGAGAGTGAAAATGTTGGCTTAAAGCTCAACATTCAGAAAATGAAGATCATGGCATCTGGTCCCATCACTTCATGGCAAATAGATGGGGAAACACTGGAAACAGTGTTAGACTTTATTTTGGGGGCTCCAAAATCACTGCAGATGGTGATTACAGCCATGACATTAAAAGACGCTTACTCCTTGGAAGAAAGGTTATGACCAACCTAGATAGTATATTGAAAAGCAGAGACATTACTTTGCCAACAAAGGTCCATCTAGTCAAGGCTATGGTTTTTCCAGTGGTCATGTATGGATGCAAGAGTTGGACTGTGAAGAAAGCTGAGCCCCGAAGAATTGATGTTTTTGAACTGTGGTGTTGGAGAAGAGTCTTGAGAGTCCCTTGGTCTGCAAGGAGATCCAACCAGTCCATTCTGAAGGAGATCAGTCCTAGGTGTTCTTTGGAAGGAACGATGTTAAAGCTGAAACTCCAGTATTTTGGCCAACTCATGCGAAGAGTTGACTCATTGGAAAAGACTGTGATGCTGGGAGGGATTGGGAGCAGGAGGAAAAGGGGACGACAGAGGATGAGATGGATGGATGGCATCACCGACTTGATGGACGTGAGTTTGAGTGAACTCCGGGAGATGGTGATGGACAGGGAGGCCTGGCGTGCTGTGATCCATGGGGTCACAAAGAGTCAGATACGACTGAGCGACTGAACTGAACTGAAATCCTCATGACTGAGATTTTTCGGTGCCCTAGGCTCTGTACTCTGAGATCTTGGTTTTGCCTTCAGAAGGGTCCTCCCTTTTCCTTAAGAAATTATTTGTGATTGTAAATGAGTAGTTTTCTCAGCCTGCTTCTTGCCTGTATTACTTAAAGGAGTGTGAAAACCTTATTTTATTTTATATAGTCTCTCCTGGCTTCAACTCAATATGATAGTATTTAAAAAAAAAAAAAAAAGCCTAGGTTTTGGGGGTATTCATTTATTTTGTTTGTTTTTGTGTATCAACATTCCCATTTTATTTTATTTTTAAATTTATTTGTTTATTTTAATTCAAAGCTAGTTATTTTGCAATATTGTAGTGGTTTTTGATACACATCGACATGAATCAGCCACAGGTGCAAATGTGTTCCCCATCCAGAACCGCCCTCCCACCTCCCTCCCAATCCCATCCCCCAGGGTCATCCCAGTGCACCAGCCCTGACCATCCTGTCTCATGCATCGAACCTGAACTGGTGATCCACTTCACATATGATAATATATACATTTCAGTGTTACCCTCTCAAATCATCCCACCCTCACCTTCTCCCACCAAGTTCAAAAGAATGTTCTTTACATCTGTGTCTCTTTTGCTATCTCGCATATAGGGTCATCGTTACCATCTATCTAAATCCCATATATATGTGTTAGTATACTGTATTGGTGTTTTTCTTTCTGATTTATGTGGCTCTGTATAATAGGCTTCAGTTTCATCCACCTCATTAGAACTGATTCAAATGCATTCTTTTTAATGGCAGAGTAATATTCCATTGTGTATATGTACCACAGCTTTCTTATCCATTTGTCTATTGATGGGCATCTAGGTTGCTCCCATGTCCTGGCTATTGTAAACAGTGCTGTGATGAACATGGGGGTTCACGTTTCTCTTTCACCTCTGGTTTCCTCGGTGTGTATGCCCAGCAGTGGGATTGCTGTGTTGTATGGCAGTTCTATTTCCAGTTTTTTAAGGACTCTCCATGCTGTTCTCCATATTGGCTGTACTAGTTTGCATTCCTACCAACAGTGTAAGAGGGTTCCCTTTTCTCCACACCCTTTCCAGCATTTATTGCTTGTAGACTCTTGGATAGCAGTCATTCTGAGCTGCATGAGATGGTACCTCATTATGGTTTTGATTTACATTTCTCTGATATGAGTGATGTTGAGCATCTTTTCATGTGTTTGTTAGCCATCTGTATGTCTTCTTTGGAGAAATGTCTGTTTAGTTCTTTGGCCCATTTTTTGATTTGGTTGTTTACTTTTCTGGAATTGAGCTGCAAGAGCTGCTTGTATATTTTTGAGATTAATTCTTTGTTCGTTGCTTCATTTGCTATTATTTTCTCCCATTCTGAAGGCTGTCTTTTCACCTTGCTTATAGTTTCCTTCATTGTGCAAAAACTTTTAAGTTTAATTAGGTCCCATTTGTTTATTTTTGCTTTTATTTCCATTACTCTGGGAAGTGGGTCATAGAGGATCATGCTGTGAAATATGTCAGAGAGTGTTTTGCCTATATTTTCCTCTAGGAGTGTTATAGTTTCTGGTCTTACGTTTAGATCTTTAATTCATTTTGAGTTTATTTTTGTGTGTGGTGTTAGAAAGTGTTCTAGTTTCATTCTTTTACAAGTTGTTGACCAGTTTTCCCAGCACCTCTTGTTAAAGAGATTGTCTTTTCTCCATTGTGTATTCTTGCCTCCTTCATTGAAGATAAGGTGTCCATTGGTGTATGGATTTATCTCTGGGCTTTCTATTTTGTTCTATTGATCTATATTTCTGTCTTTGTGCAAGTACCATACTGTCTTGATGACTGTGGCTTTGTAGTAGAGCCTGAAGTCAGGCAGGTTGATTCTTCCAGTTTCTTTCTTCTTTCTCAAGATTGCTTTGGCTACTCAAGGTTTTTTGTATTTCCATACAAATTGTGAAATTATTTTTTCTAGTTCTCTGAAAAATACTATTGGTAGCTTGATAGGGATTGCATTGAATCTATAGATTGTTTTGGGTAGAATACCCATTTTCACTATATTGATTCTTCCAATCCATGAACATGGTATATTTCTCCATCTATTTGTGTCATCTTTGATTTCTTTCATCAGTGTTTTATAGTTTCCTATATATAGGTCGTTTGTTTCTTTAGGTAGATTTATTCATAAGTATTTTATTCTATATACACCTCAAAACACAACTGGACACTTCATTGCACTCTAGAAAGAAGAGATCCAGGTCCACCCACCAGAACAATGATGCAAGCTCCCCTAACCAGGAAACCTTGACAAGCCACTTGTCCAACCCCACTCACAGGGAGGAACTTCAACAATAAAGATGAACAACAAACTTACAGCATACAGAAAGGCTACCCCAAACACAGCAATTAAAACAAAATGAAAAGGTAGAGAATTATTCAGCAGGTAAAGGAACATGATAAATGCCCACCAAACCAAACAAAAGAGGAGGGGATAAAGAGTCTACCTGAAAAGGAATTCAGAATAATGATAGTCAAAATGATCCAAAATCTTGAAAACAAAATGGAGTTACAGATAAATAGTCTGGAGACAAGGATTGAGAAGACGCAAGAAATGTTTAACAAGGACCTAGAAGAAATAAAAGAGTCACTCAATAATGAATAATGCAATAACTGAGATCAAAAACACTCTGGAGGGAACCAACAGTAGAATAACTGAAGCAGAAGATAGGATAAGTGAAGAGGAAGATAGAATGGTGGAAATAAATGAAGCAGAGAGGAAAAAAGAAAAAGGAATTAAAAGAAATGAGGACAACCTCAGAGACCTCTGGGATAATGTCAAACACCCCAACATTTGAATCATAGGAGTCCCAGAAGAAGAATACAAAAAGAAAGGCCATGAGAAAATACTTGAG
Source organism: Bos indicus (assembly GCF_029378745.1). NCBI lineage: Eukaryota > Metazoa > Chordata > Mammalia > Artiodactyla > Bovidae > Bos > Bos indicus. Next base: position 79,282,524 of record NC_091768.1, read on the forward strand.
GAGATAATAGTTGAAAACTTCCTTAAAATGAGGAAGGAAATAGCCACCCAAGTCCAAGAAACCCAGAGAGTCACAAACAGGATAAACCCAAGGTGAAACACCCCAAGACATGCATTAATCAAATTAATGAAGACCAAACACAAGAACAAATATTAAAAGCAGCAAGGGAAAAACAACAAATAACACAACAAATAACACACAAGGAGATTCCCATAAGGATAACAGCTGATCTTTCAATAGAAACTCTTAAGGCCATAAGGGAATGGCAGGACATACTTAAAGTGATCAAAGTGAAAAACCTGCAACCCAGATTACTGTACTCAGCAAGGATCTCATTCAAATATGAAGGGGGTATTCATTTATAATAGACTCCACTAGACAATGGTCACATCCACAAAAACTTTTCTCCGGGGGCTCCCTTGAATCTAGCAAGTGATAAGCCTTTCAATGTTCTTAGAAACCCTGTTTTTTAACAGAGATGGCCACAGAGCATTTCATTAAGATATTCTGAAGGCATTTTGTGTGTCTTAAAGGACTTATAGAGGTCTTAGCTTTTGAGGTCTTAGCAAACACTTTTACAGTTGCACCCTAAGTTTCATCTTTACCATGAGATATTTTTCTGATGGTGTCTGAGAGCTGATCTATGAACTATGGCTATTTCTTACATTATGACTCTTCTTCTAAAGGAGGTTAAGAATGAGAAACAGTTTCATTTACAAACTCAGCAAGTCTAGGACCATTTATATTTACACTAAATTTTCCCCTTTCTCTTTTTGTATTTGGCAGCTAGAAAATGATAGACAGCACACTCAAAACTTTGCTTAGAAATGCCCTAACCTTAGATCATCATGTTCTTGGTATATCCTCTACTTTCTACATTACTCTGGTTGTCAGTTTTATGCTATCAGCCTCTGCATAAAAGGGTCTCCTTTCCTCCAGCTCCTGACAATCTTTTCCTCTCTTCCCTTTAAAACCCCCATTATCAGCCTCCTTATAGTGCTTTACACTTTTAGTAACACTGTCTTTGATGACTTTTAAGTTTTCACTAATAGTTTCTTCAGTGCCCTTTCAGCTTCTTCCCAACCACTCATACCAATAGCACTGAATCATATTTTAGATTTGTTAAAGGCAACATTCCATTACTGGTAGTTATCTATTATAAAATAGACTAGTTATCTACTATAAAATAGATAACTAGTGTTATCTACTATAAATCAGATATTATAAAATAGATAACTAGTTATCTAACTAGATAAAATATCTAGTTATTTATTATAAAAATTACTTCAAAAGCTAATGGCTTAAAACAGTCATTTCATTATGCTCACATACTCTGTGAAATACCAGTTCAGAAAGGGCACAGTGAGGTGGCTTCCTGTCTCTAACTTGCTATGTAAGAACTCAATGGGAAGAGGTCTTGGATTGGTAATGACTAGCTGAAGCAGGGCAAGACTCATCTAGAGGCTTCATCATTTACATGCCATTACATGCCACTAGTGATGGTGGCATCATCAGTGATGGTGATGGCCACTGTGATTGCCATCTGGAACAGTCAAGTAGATGATACTCTGTCAATTCATCTACAAATACTATTTTATTTGACTTGAACATCTTGACAGTGTGGTAGATAGACACGGTAGCCTTGGATTTCTAACGTGGCATTTCAGAACTTGAAAGGCAAGTTTTCCAAGTTAACTGATGGAGACTCAGTTGCCTTATATGATCTAATTTCATGACATAAAACAAAAACAATTATATACTTTTTGAAATATCTAAGTATGTTCAGGGCTTAGTGAGGCTGGTTCATGTCTTTCTATATTCAGAGGACAGCTTAACAGAGGATGAGGTTATGCACTTTCAAGAAAACTCAGTTCCATATAGTTGGTAAATTGATACTGGCTGCAGCCTGGAACCCCAAGCAGGGTCACTATGTGTGCACGTCTTGGGTAGGGGGTGATGTCTTATTTTCTCTCCATGTGGACCTTTCCACAGTCTACTTGGTCTTCCACACAGCACAATGACTCAGTTCCAAGAAAGGTATCTCAATAGAACCAAAAGGAAACTATTTTTATTTTGATAATCCAGCTTTAGAAATCACAGAGCATTATTTTTGTCATGTTCACAAACATTACTGGATCCAATACTACTTCACAATGAGACAACTGGCAAAACTACATTACAGAAAGGGAATGTGTAATGGGAAATACTGTTTTAGCCATCTTTAAAACAAGTAATCTATATGATCTTTATGGTTAATATTGTTGTACAGTATACTTGAAAACTCCTAAGAGAATAGATTCTAAAAATTTTCATCATAAGGAAAAAAAAGATTACATTTTTTTGTTTTTGTTAGCTACACAAGAAATGATGAATATAACTAAAAATAGTGCTAATCGTTTTGCAATATATGTGACTCAGCTTATTTTGCTGTAAAAATTAAATGTATACAGAGCTGTTCATCAATTCAGTCAGTTCAGTTCAGTTCAGTCGCTCAGTCTTGTCCGACTCTTTGTGACCCCATGAATCACAGCATGCCAGGCCTCCCTGTCCATCACCAACTCCCGGAGTTCACTCAGACTCACGTCCATCGAGTCAGTGATGCCATCCAGCCATCTCATCCTCTGTTGTCCCCTTCTCCTCCTGCTCCCAATCCCTCCCAACATCAGAGTCTTTTCCAATGAGTCAACTCTTCGCACGAGGTGGCCAAAGTACTGGAGTTTCAGCTTTAGCATCATTCCTTCCAAAGAACACCCAGGACTGATCTCCTTTAGAATGGACTGGTTGGATCTCTTTGCAGTCCAAGGGACTCTCAAGAGTCTTCTCCAACACCACAGTTCAAAAGCATCAATTCTTCAGCATTCAGCTTTCTTCACAGTCCAACTCTCACATCCATACATGACTACTGGAAAAACCATAGCCTTGACTAGACGGACCTTTATTGGCAAAGTAATGTCTCTGATTTTGAATATGCTGTCTAGGTTGGTCATAACTTTCCTTACAAGGAGTAAGCGTCTTTTAATCTCATGGCTGCAGTCACCATCTGCAGTGATTTTGGAGCCCCGAAAAATAAAGTCTGACACTGTTTCCACTGTTTCCCCATCTATTTCCCATGAAGTGATGGGGCCAGATGCCATGATCTTAGTTTTCTGAATGTTGAGTTTTAAGCCAACTTTTTCACTATCCTCTTTCACGTTCATCAATTAGATCTCAACAAAACTGAAAAAAAGAGAAAAGTGCAATCTGCCAAACCACTCTACTATTATAGCTTTCTTGGAGGAAAAAAAAGAAAAATACAGTATATAGGATGAATGCAAGCATATATGTATATACTTATATACAAATATATGCATGAATAATCATTGGTTATGAAATTGAGATTTTTATAGTCATTTGTATAAAGAATTTATCTGAACTTTTACAGTATTGTTTTTTAATTAAGAAAAAGTTTGAGTGTGTTTGTTTTGTGTCCATTTGAGTTTACTGTACCAAGGAAGCTTAGGGAAAGACACATCATTTAGAACACAAAAAATTTGATTTTATTTTTTGAGTAACTAGTACATGACACACTTCCACAAAATGTCTTCTTTCAAAATAAAAATTATCTTAATTATTATATCAAAGTATAAATAAATATGCCAATTAACTGATTTTAGAGTTGTTAGTAAAATACTATTGAGAAATATTTAATTTTAAAACAAAGTCAATCTTAAACAATTAATTTAGTAATTCACTTAAAATAATAACAAAATAAAGGATTCTCAGAATGAGAACAAAAGATGGCACAGCTGGATAATTTTTTTCACACAAATTTATGTTTTAGATCATCAATTTGAAGAAAAAAGTCATTATCAGATTATACTCAGCTTATCCTATTCTTAAATAACACAGCATCTTTATTAAAAATATATAAATAATTCTTCTTATTTGATCACATAAATACAAATGGTGCTTTTGCTTGACTTGCATTAGAAAACACAAATAATTTATGACATATATGGCACTGCTGATGCTGCTGCTGCTAAGTCGCTTCAGTCGTGTCCGACTCTGTGCAACCCCATAGACAGCAGCCCACCAGGCGCCCCTGTCCCCGGGATTCTCCAGGCAAGAACACTGGAGTGGGTTGCCATTTCCTTCTCCAATGCACGAAAGTGAAAAGTGAAAAGTGAAAGTGAAGTTGCTCAGTCATGTCAGACTCAGCGACCCCATGGACTGCAGCCCACCAGGCCCCTCCTTCCATGGGATTTTCCAGGCAAGAGTACTGGAATGGGGTGCCATTGCCTTCTCCTGATATGGCACTAAACACTGATTATTCTCTGGAAATATTTGAACCTATTACAAAATTTGGTCAGGTACTTATTTTTATAAAGTTAAACTGCTCAGTGAACCTCGATTTTGAACTTCCCTGTTGGCTCAGTGCTAATGCAGGAGACAGGAGTTCCACCCCTGTCCAGCAAGATCCCACATGCCATGGAGCTCTGAGCACTAAGCTTGAGCACTGAAACTACTGAGTCTGAGCTTGGAGGCTAAGGGAGCCTCAACTACTGACGCCTGAGCACTCTAGAGCCTGTGCTTTGCAACAAGAGAAGCCATCACAGTGAGACGCTCCCAGGTGGCAACTAAAGAGTAGGCCCCAATTGCTGCAATTAGAGAAAGCCCACCTGCAACAACGTAGACCCAGCACAAACAAAAATAAAATAAATTAATTAATTGTAAAAACTACATTTTTATAAGGTTACCAACAAGCAAATAAATTTTTATAATAAAAATATTGGAACCCTGATATGGGGGGAAATACTTAATTTTAAGCTTACTGATATATTGATAAGATGATTAATAGAGGACTTAGAACTCAAGACAAATTAATTATCTGTTTAAAAAAAAAGTTCTACTTGTTTTGAAATATTTGCTGAACAATTCAAATGAAAGAAACCACAAGAAATGCCACATACAATCTGATTTTGTCCTAATTTCTAGACAAAGAAACAGTTGATATGATTTCATTCTGACAATTAGCTATGTGCAAACTACTTTCCCCCCAATTCTCTTCCCCTGTGATTCCAGGTTAGAGTGAAGTAAAATGGACTGGAATGGGTAAATTTAACTCAGATGACCATTATATCTACTACTGTGGGCAAGAATCCCTTAGAAGAAATGGAGTAAACATCATAGTCAACAAAAGGGTCTAAAATGCAGTGCTTGGATGCAATCTCAAAAGTGACAGAATGACCTCTGTTCATTTCAAAGGCAAACCATTCAATATCACACTAATCCAAATCTATGCCCTGACCTGAAAAAGCTGAAGTTGAATGGTTCTATGAAGACCTACAAGACCTTCTAGAACTAACACCCAAAAAAGACATCCTTTTCATTATAGGGGACTAGAATGCAAAAGTAGGAAGCCAAGAAATACCTGGAGTAATAGGAAAATTTGGCCTTGGAGTACAGAATGAAGCCAGGCTGAGAGAATGCACTAGTCATAGGAAACACTTTATTCCAACAACACAAGAGAAGACTCTACACAGGGACATCACCAGATGGTCAATACCAAAATCAGATTGATTATATTCTTTCTAGCCAAAGATGGAGAAGCTCTATAAAGTCAGCAAAAACAAGACAGGGAGCTGACTGTGGCTCAGATCATTAACTCCTTATTTCAAACTTCAGACTTAAATTGAAGAAAGTAGGGAAAACCACTAGACCATTCAGGGATGTTAAATCAAATACCTTTCGATTATACAGTGGAAGTGACAAATAGATTCAAGGGATCAGATCTGATAGACAGAGTGCCTGAAGAAATATGGACAGAGGTTCGTAACATTGTTCAGGAGGCAGGGATCAAGACCATTCCCAAGAAAAAGAAATGCAAAAAGGCAAAATGGTTTTCTGAGAAGGCCTTACAAATAGCTGAGAAAAGAAGAGAAGTGAAAGGCAAAGGAGAAAAGGAAAGATACTCATTTGAATGCAGAGTTCCAAAGAAAGGCAAGGAGAGATAAGAAAGCCTTCCTCAGTGATCAATACAAAGAAATAGAGGGAAACAATAGAATGGGAAAGAATAGAGATCTCTTCAAGAAAATTAGAGATACCAAGGAAACATTTCATGCAAGGATGGGCTCGATAAAGGACAGAAATGGTATGGACCTAACAGAAGCAGAAGATATTAAGAAGAGGTGGAAAGAATACACAGAAGAACTATAAAAAATGATCTTCATGACCCAGAGAAGCACGATGGTGTGATCGCTCACCTAGAGCCAGACATCCTGGAATGCAAAGTCAAGTGGGCCTTAGGAAGCATTACTACAATCAAAGCTAGTGAATGTGACGGAATTCCAGTTGAGCTATTTCAAATCCTAAATGACAGTGCTGTGAAAATGCTGCAGTCAATATGCCAGCAAAATTGGAAAACTCAGCAGTGGCCATGGGACTGGAAAAGTTCAGTTTTCATTCCAATCCCAAAGAAAGACAATGCCAAAGAATGCTCAAACTACCACACAATTGCATTCATCTCACACACTAGCAAGTAATGCTCAAAATTCTCCAACCCATGCTTTAAATGTACATGAACTTTGAACTTCCAGATGTTCAAGATGGATTTAGAAAAGGCAGAAGAACCAGAGATTAAATTGCAACATAACTGCAGTTGCATCATTGAAAACACAAGAGAGTTCCAGAAAAACATCTACTTCTGCTTTATTGACTATGCCAAAGCCTTCGACTGTGGGGATCACAAAAAAAAACTGTGGAAAATTCTGAAAGAGATGGGACTAACAGATCACCTGACCTGCCTCCTGAGAAATCTGTATGCACGTCAGGAAGCAACAGCTAGAACTAGACATGGAACAACAGACTGGTTGCAAACTGGGAAAGGAGTACGTCAAGGCTGTATATTGTCACCCTGATTATTCAACTTATTTGCAGAGTACATCATGAGAAATGCTGGGCTGGATGAAGCCCAAGCTGGAATCAAGATTGCTGGGAGAAATATCAATGACCTCAGATATGCAGATGACACCACCCTTACGGCACAAAGTGAAAAAGAACTAAAGAGCCTTTTGAAGAAAGTGAAAGAGGAGGGTAAAAAAAGTTGGCTTAAAACTCAACATTCAGAAAACTAAGATCATAGCATCTGGCCCCATCACTTCATGGCAAATAGATGGGGAAACAATGGAAACAGATATAGACTTTGTTTTCAGGGGCTCCAAAATCACTGCAGATGGTGGCTGCAGCCACAAAATTAAAAGACATTTGCTCCTGGAAGAAAAGTTATGATCAAACAAGATGGCATATTAAACAGAAGAGACATTACTTTGCCAGCAAAGCTCTGCCTAGCCAAAAGCTATGGTTTTTCCACTAGTCATGTATGGATGTGAGAGTTGGACTGTGAAGAAAGCTGAGCACTGAAGAACTGATGCTTTTGAACTGTGGTGTTGGAGAAGACTCTTGAGAGTCCCTTGGACAGCAAGGAGATCCAATCACTCCATCCTAAAGGAAATCAGTCCTGAACATTCATTGGAAGGACTGATGCTAAAGCTGAAACTCCAATACTTTGGCCACCTGATGCGAAACTGGGAAAGATTGAAGGCAGGAGGAGAAGGGGATGACAGAGGATGAGATGGTTGAATGGCATCACCGACTCGATGGACATGAGTTTTGAGTAAAGTCCGAGAGTTGGTGATGGACAGGGAAGCCTGGTGTGCTGCAGTCCGTGGGGTTGCAAAGAGTGGACAGGACTGAGTGACTAAACTGAACTGAACTAAACAACAGAAATGCTTGCAAACTTGAAGCTGGAAGACCCTTATGATGGCCTGAGCTTCACTTTAGCTTATTTAAGTTGCCAGTATACTGACTCACCCTGTCGGGTGGGCTGCTACCCTACAGTCCATCAACTCTTCTACTTCAGTTGCTCCAAGTCATGGCACACATGCAGCCCCACTGTAAATGATGCCAGAAACTTCTATACTAAACTAGCATTTTGAGGTTGAAGGCAGTTAAAAATTCACACATGCTTCAGTTTGTTCCTATCAGTTCCAATTTGCTTTTGATTTCCATCTTTTCCAGGGCAAGCTTTATCCAGTCTGTCAGCTTTCTGACCTACAGCAATTTTAGGTTCAGCAGCAGACAATGATGTAAGTCTTCCTTAGAATTCTTCACCAACCTCCACAATTATGTAATTCCATCCATATAGTAAACCTCATTATTTCATATTACATATTCTGGTATACTTCCCTAGCCAAACTCTGACTAATACATCAGTCAAGTCAGTTAAATCAGGTTCAGGACACTTATTCTACATAAGTTCAGGGCTCAGTTACTGTGTTTTGATAGTATTTGCACATGTCATTTTCATGTTTCCCTCCTTGAACATCTTTCTCCAACTTTAAGCAGAAATTGAAGAGTTACTGAATGAAGATACACATGTGTTGGAGAATTAATGAACTATGAGCATTCTATCCCTCAAGCATCTTGAAGTATACATTAATTAAGAATGAAGTACTATATTCTAATTTATTTGGTCATATAAACTACCCTGGGTTTATCTAGCGCAGCAGCTGCTGCTGCTAAGTCGCTTCAGTCGTGTCCACTCTGTGTGATCCCATAGACAGCAGCCCACCAGTCTCCCCCATCCTTGGGATTCTTCAGGCAAGAATACTGGAGTGATTTGCCATTTCCTTCTCCAGTGCATGAAAGTGAAGTCACTCAGTCATGTCCGACTCTTAGCGACACCATGGACTGCAGCCCACCAGGCTCCTCTGTCCATGGGATTTTAAAGGCAAGAGTACTGGAGTGGGGTGCCATTGCCTTCTCTGTATCTACAGCAGGACTTATAGAAATTGATACATAAGAAAACATACCGAAATGTTCTATGATTATAATAAGGCAAAAAATTCCATTCATTAACCATACACCTTCTATGTGGAAGCACTAAGATTTAGGGTGACTGTACAGATAAATAAATAATGCCCCCAACCCTCCAGGTAAGTTTACCATAAACTAATAATCTTGATAGTAACATGAGAATGTTTCTTTCTTGAAAACTTAAAGAGCATAAATAATACAGTATCTCAGATGAAGTGACATGTGAACTGGGTCTTGAATAACAGAAGATGTCTTTCTGGTATACAAAGGACAAAGAAGGGTTTTAGAGATAGAAATAGTAACAAAAAAGTAAGACATAAAAGAGCACCCAATGTTGCAAGGAGTAGTGACCACTCAGATGTTACTACTCAGATAGTAGTGCAAGAATGGTGAAATGAATGGTGACCACCCTGATGTTACTACTAAGATATGTGCTGTAGATAGATAATTCTGAAGGCAATGAGGAAAATACATTGGAAGTGGAAATTGGATACTGGGTCATTGGTTTGCAAGCTTAGCCATTAATAGTTTAGGAAGGCATTAACAGTATCATACACTTGAGATTCCTAGTGCAGAGATCTCAAGTAAACTGATTTACATCTAGGTTTGAAGATCAGTTGAGAGGTGGACATCATTGCTTAACTGATCAGTCACTAGCATTTGGGGAAGACCAAATTAGAACACAAAATACGGATTGCTTGTTTAAATGGATTTGGGAGACTTCTTATTTTCAATTAATTTATAAGCTTGGAATGAATTATAAAGTATTTAAACAAATCTCCAAATAAGGTTAATGTTATCTCCAAATAATTCTAAAATATAAAGCTATCTGAATAACTAAGTCTTTTAATAGTAGAAGCATAATATTTTCCCTGAGATTGTATCTTTAGATAACCCTGGAGTCCCAGATTGCTTTTAGTTCTCTAAGATTAACTTCTTAATGTCTCTTAGATTTCTACTGAGGTTATAACTATTCTACTTTCCAAATTGGTAAAAGAAAAATATAGTCAAATTCCTTGGGGATGTGATCTAATCACAGCCGAAACACGGCATCTGAGAAACCATTTCTCACAGACTAATATTGGCTCACACAAGTTATTATTCCACTGGAATTATCCTTTCATGGGAGAACTAAGGTTAGTTTTAATTTTAGTATTAGTACTGTGTCCTTCTTCTTGAAACATAGTTTCAAGATATTGAAAGATATTTCAATATCTTGAAACTATTCAGTATTCCTAGCAATTCGTAACTTTTAAAAAACACATTGATAGAAGGATATTTGAGATTTAGATCATTTTGTTTCCAAAAAACAAAATATTTTAGGGAAACAACTGCTTATCAAGATATACCAGGATTACTTTGCAATATATAAATCTTAATTCAAAGATAGAAACCAACTAAACAAAGATACTTATGGCAGAAGAAAGTAAATACATTTAAGATATTCTTTGAAGATCTAATGGAAATTTCCTTAACACAATCAAGTTGCTAACCAGTGAAATATTGCAATTAATTGTGGAAACTTCTTCAGAATACTTAAGAAATAGATTAATTTATTCCCACTTATATATTCCTGGCAATAAACACAAAAGGGAAAAGTTCAGCTTTATATACCACACATTAGAGGACCAACAAACCAAGGAATCTCTCTTGATGAGGAGTCCAAACCTCTGGGATCTAATAGTGAAAATCTGATGTGGAGCTGATATAATAACAATAGAAACAAAGCGCACAATAGATGAAAAGCACTTGAATCATCCCCAAACCATCTCCATTCTCCCCAGTCCATGGAAAAACTGTCTTGCATGAAACTGGTCCCCAACGGCCAAAAGGTTGCATAAATCTGCATAAACTGCAGATTAAGACACTTTTTTATGTCAAAACAATAAGAGAATTTTTGGGGGTTATTTTTGTACACTATCATAGAAAAGTAAAGATATACTACAATATTATAAAAAAAAACAAAGAAAAAATATTTAGATAATTTTAGGAGAACACTATGGAAGCAAGATTTTGAAGTGTGAATGAACGATTTTGAAATTCTATTTAGAGGATAAAGTGAAATTCTATTATTACAATTATAAAGGTTATTTTCTGGTATGAAACTGTATACAAAAGAAGATTAAAGCATGGAAATAACAGTAATTTATTAACTCAAAGTTATTTAATATCTGTGAGCATCATGGTGGCCCAGAGGTAAAAAATCTGCCTGCAATGCAGGAGACTCAGGAGATACGGGTTGGAAAGATCCTCTGGAGGAGGAAATGGCAACCCACTCCAATATTCTTACTGGAAAAATCCCATGGACAGAGGAGCCTGGCAGCTACAGTCCATAAGGTGGCAAAGAATCGGACACAACCTAGCAAATGAGCACGATGAGCACTGAGCACCATACTTTCTTTAGTTCAGAAGACCTATAAGTGAAAACATGTTTCCACTCTCTTCAAAGTATTTGTAGAGTATTGATTAAAAACATTATGTAGGGAGCTACCTCTTGTAATTGTAGCATAAAAATAGTTGGACAATTCTCTGAAGAAAACAAAAATAAAACTGGACTAAATTGTCTCAAAGGGACTTTCCAGTGTCCTGAGTGAAAAAAAAAAAAAACAATACGCAACAAATTTAGAAATGTTTACTCTGGCTGAGCTCTTCTGGGAATTTTAGCCTTGTTGATCCTGAAAGAGCCTGTGGAGCAAAATTCAAGAGAAACTACAGTATTTATCCAATATTGAAACTGTTTCTCAACCCAAATATAGCTCCATCAGCAGAGTTTTAGGAACTGAAGGTGGCTGACTACTTTGCAGAGAAAAGAAGCAAAAGGAAGACCTTTAAGAGCTTAGGCTTTAAAAAAAAAAAGTATGGTGACATTACTGTCTCACACAGGGTAAGGAAGGGAGTCATTGTGCTGTTTGAGTCCAGGCAAATGAAAAATCAATAACCTTAAAAAATAAAACAGAAAAACATCCCTAAAATATAATCTGTAATACATAGTTTTCAACCAAAAATTACTAGAAAAGCAAAAAAAACATAATTAAGATTATTCATATTGAGGAAGAAAAAAATATTCAACAGAAACTGACTCAGTATGGGCACATGCTGAAATAAACACACAAAAACTTTAAACCGATAATTTTAATATTTTCATACAACTAAAAGACAAAGATTGGGTTGAAGGCGGAAGGAGAAGGGGATAACAGGGGATGAGATGGTTGGATGGCATCACCGACTCAATGGACATGTTTGAGTAAACTCCAGGAGTTGGTGATGGACAGGGAGGCCTGGCATGCTGCAGTCCATGGGGTCGCAAAGAATAGGACCTGACTGAGCGACTGAACTGAACAGAAAAGAGAAATATTTTTAACACCAATGGACATATTAAGGATGATGCAACAATATTCTACTGGGAAAATATATAGTCATCAAAACAAAAACTTCACAATGTGTTAAGCAGCATTTTGGAGATGGAAAAAGAAAGAAATATTGAACTGAAAAATGAATTAGTAGTGATTATTTAATACAAAAATCAGAGCAAACTTAACATTGCATGGTTTCAGAGAGCCCATATTCTAATATTGTGAAACAATACTATGCAATCCAACATATAAATGACTCTCCCAGAAAGGAGAGAAAGAATTAAAAATACATGATAGTAAAAGTGTTAGTCGCTAAGCCATTTCCCACTCTTTTGCGACCGCATGGACAGTAGCCCACCAGGCTCATCTGTCCTTGAAATTCTCCAGGCAGGAATACTGGAATGGGTAGCCATTCCCTTCTCCAAGGGATCTTCCTGACCCTGGGATCGAACCCAGGTATCGCACATTGCAGACAGAGTCTTTACCATCTGAGCCACCGAAAAGCATATACTGGAAAAAAAATACTTGAAAACTTCCAAAATTTAGGTAAAACTTTAATCCACACATCCAATAAGATCAATAAAATCCATAAAGGATCAAAACGAAGAGACTTAGGAATAGACACATCCCAATCAAACTGCTATAAGCCAAAACTAAACTGAAAATCTTAAAGGCAGAAGGAGAAAACTGGCGTCACACATAGGAAACAGCGATCTGTTAATGAATGGCTACCTTCTCACCCGGAGAAGGCAATGGCACCCCACTCCAGTACTCTTGCCTGGAAAATCCCATGGATGGAGGAGGCTGGTGGCCTACATACAGTCCATGGAGTCGCTAAGAGTCGGACACGACTGAGAGACTTCACTTTCACTTTTCACCTTCATGCATTGGAGAAGGAAATGGCAACCCACTCCAGTGTTCTTGCCTGGAGAATCCCAGGTACGGGGGAGCCTGATGGGCTGCCGTCTACGGGGTCGCACAGAGTCGGACACGACTGAAGCGACTTAGCAGCAGCAGCAACTTCTCATCAGAAACAATAGAGAGCAGGGGGCAGAGGGATGATAAGGTGAAAGTGATACACACAGACACACACACACCTACACAAACTACCAACCATAAATTCTACATTCAGCAAAATTTTCTTTCAAAAGTCAATGTAAAACAAAACCATAAAAAGCTGTTCATATTTCTTTTATAAACTGAGAGAATGTATGTTTAGAAGTACTGTTCTACTAGAAATAGCAAATAAAGTCCTTCAGGTTGAGAATAAGTGACCATAGATTTGTAACTCAGTTGGACAGGAAAAAAGGAAGAACACTAGAAATGGTCAGTATAAAAGCAACTAAAAATAATGATATACACACACCACACATCAGGAGAGAGAGCAAGCAAATGAAGATCTTCTAGGGAATAGTTGTTTTTTTAACCAGTGTCAGTAAATGATAACACTAAATACATTATTTTAAATAAAAAACACATAATGCAAACTTTATGGCAGTCATTAGAAAGCTAAGATCAGGAACAAGGCAAGGAAATCTGCTGTCACATTGCTTTTCAATATTGGAAAGGGATTTCTAGTCAATAATATAAGCAAAGGAAAAAAAACGTCACACAACTGGAAAATAAGAAGCAAACTTACCTATTCACAGGTGGTATGATATGTGTAGAAAATCTTATAATTTCTATGAAAGAGTTACTGAAATTAATAAGTGAATTTAACAAAGTTTTAGGATACAAATCAATAGCAAAAATAAATTATATTTCTATATACAATTACCAAGCAATTTAAAACACAATTTTACAAAAATTCTATTAACAAAACAGTTAAAAAATTGTAAAAAAAAATTAATGGAATATGTGCAATGCATGTATGCTAAAAACTGTAAAAGAATGCTAAGAACAAGTAAAGAAGATCTATATAAGGTGTCAGTCATAAACCATTTCGTGTATTGGAATACTCAATCTTGTAAAGGAGTCAATTTTCTCTAAACTGATTATGATTAAAAATGTTGCCTGTGAAAATCTTAGGTTTTATTCAGAAAGTGACAGGCAGATTTTTTTATTTATATGGAAATCCAAAGTATCTACACTTGTGAAAAGAATTTTGAAAAGTAGTGCCAAGTTGGAAGACTTATTTTATATGATATCAAACTCCACCTTGGGGTTCCATAGTAAATGAGACAGTGTGTTATTCGGTAAAGCCTACACATAGTAGAGATTCAGATATTGACCCAAAGACATATGGTTAATTGATTTTTCACAAAAGTGCCAAGGAAATTCAATAGGGAAAGTATAACATTCTCAGTAAGTAGTGGTAGAACAACTAGATACACAAATGACAAAAAAAAACAAAAAACAAAAAACGTTTTGCTTTCACCACACTCTATTCACAATAATTACCTCATGGTGGATCATAGTCATAAATGTAATTGAAAGTGAAAGTGAAAGTCACTCATTCGTGTCCGACTCTATGCAGCCCCATGGTCTGTATAGTCCATGGAATTCTCCAGGCCAGAATACTGGAGTGGGTAGCCTTTCCCTTCTCCAGATAAATGTAATTACTAAAATTATAAAACTTCTGACACAAAACATGCGAGAAATTTGTTTTGTGTTTTGGGATTAGGCAAACTTCCTTAGAAACAAAAGCTAGAATTGTAAAAAGGAAGTCTTGATAAATTGTACTCTGTCAAAATGAACATTTTTTTTTAATCAAACAAAACCTATCCAACTTTATTTATTTGATCACAAAGCCTGTGCTCATAGTGGCTAATAGCATGCACAGAAGTTAGTGTATTGCTTCTAAATGCAGGGAAAAGATGCAAGGCTTTAATTTTTGAGAACAGTCTAAAAAATATAAAATGACCATGCTGCCTCAATACTGAAAAATAGCATGTTTTTCACAATCAGCATGTGTTTCTACTACTAATAATACTCCATATTACATCAAAGAAAATTAAAAAACAAAATTGAATATATACACTTCATCATAAAGGCAATGTATACATATCTTTGCCAATAAAAGTTTTGAATGAAATGTCATAAAACCAACTAAAACAGTCAACTCTCTTCTGGACAAGAGTTCATTACTAAAAACATCTCAAACATAGCCATTTATTTTTTATTTTTAATTTAATTTTTATTTTATATTGGAGTATAGTAGATTTATAATGTGTTAGTTTCGGGTATACAGTAAAGTGATTCAGTTATGCATCTTTCAATTCTTTTTCAGATTCTTTTCCTGCATAGTTTATTATAGAATATTGAATAAAGTTCCCTGTGTATGCCCTTGTAGATTATCTATTTTATATATAGTAGTGTGTATATGTTAATTCAAAACCCTTAATTTATCCCTTCCCCCACCTTTCACTTTTGGTAACCATAAATTTGTTTTTTATTTCTGTGAGTCTATCTCTGTTTTGTAAATAAGTTCATTTGTATCATTTTTTTAAGTTTCACATATAAGTGATATATTTGTTTTTGTCTTTCTCAATGTTTGTCCTCAAAAACACAGTTAAAAAATTAAAATGCAAGACACAGACTGGAAGAACATGTTTCCAAAATATAAATCTCAGGAAGTACATGTAATCAAAAATACATAAAGAATTCTTACAACTTGACAATAAGATAACCCAATAAGTAAATATGCAAATGATTTAAATAAACACATAACCAAAGGAGATGTTCAAGGGACATATAAGCATTATCACACATAAAAAGATGCTCAAAAATCTAGTTAGTGGGGAAATAGAAATTAAAACAACAATGTGATACCACTGTGTGCCCACTGAAACGGCTAAAATGAAAGAGAATTGATTTTGGCAGTTGCTCTGTATGTGTGTGTGTGTTTTAAGAAAAACAAACATTTACCGTAGGACCTGGCAATTTATTTCAGGAATATATCCAAGAGAAATGAAAACATGTCCACAGAAAGAACTATATGCAAATGCTCACAGCAACATGTGCATAATAGTTCAAAATTGTAACAAACAAAATATGTTTCAACCAGTGAATGGACAAAACAGGATGTATATGTGCTTACAAGTAAACCTGAACTAAGTGTCAGTGGGCACTAGTGAATCTCAAAAAATATAACGTGAAGGAAAAGACACAAATGACTATAAGCTATATTGTTGTTGTTTAGCGTCTAAGTCCTATCTTATTCTTTGCAACCCCATGGACTGTAGCCTGCCAGGCTTCTTTTTCCCAGGGCTTCTCAGGCAGGAATATGAGAATGACTTGCCATTTCCTTCTCCAGAGGATTTTCCTGACCAAGGGACCCAACCAGGTCTCCTGCTTGGCAGGTGGATTCTTTTCCACTGAGCCATGTGGGAAACCCATATAGTACATAATTTCATTTATTTAAAATTTCTAGAAAATGGGAAACATAGTGTCCTCATGCACACACACACACACACAACAAGATAAGAATTGCTTGGAGATAAGGATGGAAGCAGTGATTAGCTACAATAGCAGGGAGGAAGTTAGGTGTAATGGATATGTTCTAAAACTCATTTTTGATGACAAGTGTATAACCATACAATACATATTTATTAAAATCATTAATTGATATTTACTATTAACATGAATGAATTTTATGGTATATAAATTATACTCAATAAAAGCATCAAAAAAGAAAGAAGTGTTTATCAAAGTGCTAATAAAATAATTTGAAAATCAATATTTATTTCAAGAATGTGTATGAAGATATTACATGCAGTGGTATAGAAGCCAGGCCTAAATTTGTTCAGGATACAGCTATCTCAAGCGCCCAGACTGCAAAAATGAAGAAATATTTTTTAAATGATATCTTCTGACTTATATTTAATGAGTATAAAATCATGAACAGTCGTGGAATTCCCAAAAGCAAAAATAAATCTGTATCCTAAGGACTATAAGGAGAATAATAAATGCAAATGACTTACTTTGTCTTTACTTGCAGTACTAATATGTATTAATGAAAGATACTGCTTCTGTTGAACCCTGGGAAAAGAAAAAAGCTAACGGATACTTTATGTTTGTGTGTGTGTGTGTGTTTGTGTGTGTATATGTGTGTGTGTTACTACCTTAGTCGTGTCTGATTCTTTGCAGCCCCATGGACTGTAGCCTGCCAGGCTCCTCTGTCCATGGAGTTCTCCAGGCAAGAATACTGGAGTTGTCTGCCATTTCCTTCTCCAGGGGATCTTCCTGACCAAGGGATCGAACCTGCATCTCCTATGTCTCCCGCGCTGCAGGAAGATTCTTTACCACTTGAACCGTCAGGGAAACCCAACTCAAAATTTACAAGTTGATAAAATATACATACCTGCCATGTTTGAAAGTGAAAGTGAAGTCACTCAGTCGTGTCCGACTCTTTGCGACCCCATGGACCATAGCCTACCAGGCTCCTCCATCCATAGGATTTTCCAGGCAAGAGTATTGGAGTGGGTTGCCATTTCCTTCTCCAGGAGATCTTCCCGACCCAGGGATGGAACCCAGGTCTCCCGCATTGTAGGCAGACGCTTTACCATCTGAGCCACCAGGAGAGTCTGCCATGCTTAGCATTGTTGAAAAATGAAGTATTTGTCATATAAAAATTTCAGAGGCAAGGGAACTATATCCATCATTCGCAAATATTTTATTTTTAACAATATATTTTAATTTGCTAGACTTGTTCCTACATTCACAAACATAGTATGCTGAACATTAACATAGTTTGATGAAGTTGTTAAATTTAAGCATTTACCTAGTGAAATAATTTGGAGCTCTAGAGATACATGACTCTTTACTTTGCCCCTCTGTTCCTCCTACCCAGTGATGCCAAGTGTTTATGATTATCAGGAACTGTACTGGAGGCTTTCTATGTTGTTCAATCATGCCAGCTTCTATTCTCCAGGGTGGCTATGGTCTACATTCAGCTGACCTCCCTTTTGAAACTTTCACTACATAGCCTGTTGAAAATGTATGCTCCTCCTAAACTCCTGAGGACCTTAATAACTTGTCATTTAAATTTGTGAAATTAATTTTCCACTAATAGTACATAAGCTATTTGTATTTGAAGACTTGAGGGACTCTCCTATTTCAAAAAGTGCAGAATATTAGTATATGAAATTTCTGACATTCAGTTTGCCTACCAGAGAGTTTATTTTATTCATTCTGGTTCATTCACAATTATTTACTAAGTGTCTACTATGCTCCAAATATGGGCATTTTCCCTGGTACAGCACTGAGACTCACAGTTATGTGGCCATGGGATAAATACATAGTTAAGTCTACAGTGTCCTCCATCTGAATGCTTTGTGTCAAAATGCCTTTAATAACTAACATGTTTAACAGTTTTTTTCTTGAAAATATATAAAGCTACATCTACTCAAATGGAACATTTAGCATTTGCATTTACACTGAATATTCCTGTAAACTTAAGTCATTGTTTAGAAATAAGAGGAAATTAAAATGGATACAAATATACATATATTTATAGCTAAGTGAAAACACCATACCTATTTTCAAATACAACCTTAATTTCCCACAAAAGGGAATGTTTTATGTTCGGCTTCAACCTAATCAAAGTTTTATAATTTTCAGTGGAAAATTGTGTGGATAGTTTTCTTTGCATACAGGCACAGTGAGGGTAATGAGGGCATTGACTAAGTCATTTTTGAAATCATATACAGATAGAAATTACAGCAAGGAAGGGAGCTTCTTTTTATCCATTAAACAGGTAAAATGCCACTTGTGGTACTAACATAAAAGGAAAATTATTCTGAGTACCTAGAAGCAATATCTCACAGGACAGCCTCAAATGAGATACCTTAATTGAATACTTTCTAAATTGGAAGGAAGTAAAGCACAGAGAATTTAACTACTTTGCTAACCATTAATTCATCAATATGTGTAATTTTATTTACTTTAAATCAGTAAATATAAAATGAACAGTAGACTTCTTAACCTTGAAAACGGTTGGCAATATTATAAAGAGGATGAAACATTAGATTTTATTAGAAATTTAGGTAGCAATTTAAAAATTGTATACAAGAAATACATGATTGAACTGTTAATACTTTTATAAATATTCTAACAACTACATATTTTGCTCATGTGAAATGATCTGCCTCTATCTGACAAATAAATACTCAATTTTAAGACTTTATTTTCTTTTACGTATATCCTTTATGCATGCCTTTTACTTCTAAATAACCAACTTAAATATATTTTACTTTGATCTAGAGCAAAAGGAAAGTTGTTAAAGTCATTTATGATTATTGGACTGGAAAGCATAATTACTTTAGAATCCAATTTGCATTCATCAACTGTATCATTAGTATCATACTCTAGCATTTTGGAAGTACGGGTTTTCAAATGAAGGAAAATAAAATTTTAAATACCTCTTTTCAAACAGTAAGCCATATAAATTATAAAATCAAGCTTTGCTTAATGTTTCTTTATGCCTTTTACATACAATGTCATAGTAGGAAAAACTATTTAGTCAGATAGCCACCAAAATAACGAATCTGTTTCAAAAAGACCTTTGGCAATAGGTTATTTTGGTGTATATGAACACCTATGATATTCTCTATATAAATATTTATATTTAAATAGATATTTACATTCTCTGAGCAATTTAAATCATTATATTAGATCTTTTTGTAACACAGATTTCTTATACTTTAAGAGAAAATCTGCAGTTTGCTGCATCCAGAAAAATATCTTGGTTTTCCTAACCACAGCCTTGCTATATTTAGACAGCTACATCTTTCAAAATCTTCTTTACTGTCCCAGCTAAATAACTGTCATATTTATAACAACTGCTCATTTGACAAACTATAATGGTCTTGCTTTGGAGATTCTGGTAGTCAGTCCTCCTCACCCCAGTTTTTAAGGAGTGATCTAATTTAAAACATTGCTTGTCCAGTGGGCCCAAAATAGAATCTTACCACATTTAATCAAATGTCTATAAAAACAGAGAATATTCACAGGGACCTTTGAAATAAAGCAAAGGTGAGAATTGGGCTTAGAGGACCAAAATAAATACCATAATTTTCATAAAAAAATAACGATACATTTTAACAATTAGTAATATATAGATTCAGGTTGTGTTTCAACAAAGGGGGGTAAAAAAGGCTACAAGAAGGGATTAAAAAATGATTAAAGTTTTAAAAAATATCACACAAAAAAGGACTAAGCAAATATTAGATTCATGAAGGGCAATGAGGACCTACATCATTTATGTGAACCAATGGATAAAATTTCACATGGCAAAGAAAAAGGAATAACAATGTGAGAGATGGTGAAGTACAGGGAAGACATAGAGATGAACGTATGAACACAGAGACAGTTAATGTTCTTGAAAAGATACTTTTGCATATGGAACAGATGCTATGATCTATGATCATGCATATAACATGTTTTTGCAATGAAGAGTCCATAATATGTAGATTGATAACAACAATTACCATTTGTGAATAAATTATAACATAATATTTAAATTACAAGACATGAGAAGAAAAGCTTATAATTATTCTTACAGTGAAAACAGAACAAACAAAAAAAATTACCAGAATATCAGGGTAACTTCAGCATAATTTCAGATGATTTCACACACAAGCTGTAATTTAGGAAATCAACAGAAAGATCTATTTTGAAATGCAATACAGAAAAGTTACACATTCCATGGCTATTTTAAAAAATTACTTGGGTTGTGACAAACGACTTGTTCTATAATAAATTAAAAATAAAAATATGTAAAAGTTCTAAAGTTGAACAAAACAATGTTATAACAGGTTTCCCTCAAGACAGTAAAACAGAGGTAAATATTACTAATAATTCTAAATTTTGTTATTAATTTGGATTCACACCCTATAGAGATCCGTAATATATACATTAATTTGCCAGGCCTAATATAACAAAAAGCACAGACTTGGTGACTTAAACAACAGAAATTTATCTTTCCACAGTTCTAGAGACTAGAAGTCTAAGATCAAGATATCAACAGAGTTGAATTCTCACCAAATCTCTCCCTAGCTTGTAGGTGGCCACCTTTTTGCTGTGTCTTCACATGCTCTCCTTCTGGGAGATGGAGAAGATAGCCATGCTAACACTAATCAGACCACACTTAGGAATAGATTTATTCATTTCAGGTAAAGAGGATTTTCAGAAATGAAAAGTGACATTACATAATGAAAAGGGAGTTAATTCTCCAAAAAGGACACAACATAAACTGTATGCATCAAACAAGAGAGCATCAGAAAACATAAGAAAAAAAACTAACGGAACTTCAAGAAGGAATAAATCCACTATTATAGTTCATGCTCCAACACTTCTCTCTCTGTAACTGATAGCTCAAGCAGACAAAAAATACGTAAGAATAGAGCTGACTTGGATAGCACCATCAATCAATGTGATCTAATTGGCATTTATAGAATAATTCATCCAACAAGAGCAGAATATGTATTATTCTCAAGATTGCTTGGATTACACACCAAGATATATCACATTCTGGGTTGTAAAACCAACAAACAAATATAAAAGAGAAGTCATGCAGGATACATTCTCAGATCACAATGGAATTAAACTAGAAATCAGTAACAGTGTGATAGCTAGAAACTCCTGAAGTATTTTTAAATGAAGTAAAATACTTCTACAAAATACATGAAAAACAAGAATATTTTAAAATATTTTAAACTAAATGAAAATACAATATATAAAATAACACAGAATGCATTGAAAACAGTGCAAAAAGAGAAATCTGCAGTATTGAATACAGATATTAAAAAAGAAAATCTAAAATAAATCTAACCTTCCCCATTAGTAAACTAGAGTAAGAAGAGCAAACTAACTCTAAAGAAAGTAAAAAAAAAAAAAAAAAAAAAAAAAACTACCTTGGCTGATTCTTATTGATATATGACAGAAAACCACAAAATTCTATAAAGCAATTATTCTTCAATTAAAAAATTTAAAAAAATAAATAAATAAAACACAAATCTATGGCTGAAAAAAAATTTATAGAGACAATCAACAAAACTAAAAGCTGATTCTTTGGAAAGATTAATAAAATTGATAAATTTGTAGTCAGATTAACCAAGAAAATGAGAACCAAATTTTGACACCAAAATTCATATGTTAAAGCTCTAACTCCCCCTGCAATGTGACTATTTTGTGTTTGCAATGTAATGTATATCTCTTACATCCTTATTACCAAGGAGATAATAAAAGTCAAATAAGGTTGTCAGGGTGGAGCCCTAATCGAGTGGGATTTGTATCCTTATAAGAGGAAGAAACACCAGAGATCTCCCTCTGTGTGTACAGAGGAAAGGCTACATGAGAAGGCAGTTATCTGCAAGCCAGGAAGAGAGGTCTCACAGAAAGCAACCTTGCTGTAACACTCATCATATTTCAGGGCAACTAGAAAATACATTTATCTTGATTAAGCCATCATGGTATTTTGTTATGGCATTCTGAATAGAATAATATGAGAAGGAAGACACAAATTACATATATACATACATATATGTGTGTGTGTGTGTGTGTGTGTGTGTGTGTGTGTATACACACACACACATATACAGGCTTCCCTGGTAGTTCAGCTGGTAAAGAATCCACCTTCAATGCAGGTGACCCCAGTTTCACTCCTGTGTCAGGAAGATCCACTGGAGAAGAGATAGGCTAACCACTCCAGTATTCTTGTGCTTCCCTGGTAACTCAGCTGATAAAGAATCTGCCCACAATGCAGGAGACCTGGATTCAATCCTTGGGTTGGGAAGATGCCTTGGAGAAGCAAACGGCTACCCACTCCAGTATTCTGGCCTGGAGAATCCCCATGGACTGTAGCCCTCTAGGTTCTTCTGTCCATGGGGTGGCAAAGAATTGGATATGACTGAGCGACTAAGCATAGCATGGCACATAGTAGATATTAGTCCATTTATATCAATAATTACTTTGAATGTCAGTTGTCTAAATGTACCAATTAGAAGACCAATGTACCATAAAAGATTGCCAGAGTAATTCAAGAAATAAGATCCAACGGGAGAGTGAAAAAGTTGGCTTAAAACTCAACATTCAGAAAATGAAGATCATGGCATCTGGTCCCATCACTTCATGGAAAATAGATGGGAAAACAGTGGAAACAGTGTCAGACTTTATTTTGGGGGGCTCTAAAATCACTTCAGATGGTGACTACAGCCATGAAATTAAAAGACGCTTACTCCTTGGAAGGAAAGTTATGACCAACCTAGAGAGCATATTCAAAAGCAGAGACATTACTTTGCCAACAAAGGTCCGTCTAGTCAAGGCTATGGTTTTTCCTGTGGTCATGTATGGATGTGAGAGTTGGACTGTGAAGAAAGCTGAGCACCGAAGAATTGATGCTTTTGAACTGTGATGTTTGAGAAGACTCTTGAGAGTGTCATGGACTGCAAGGAGATCCAACCAGTCCATTCTAAAGATCAGCCCTGGGTGTTCATTGGAAGGAATGATGCTAAAGCTGAAACTCCAGTACTTTGGCCACCTCATGCGAAGAGTTGACTCATTGGAAGGGACTCTGATGCTGGGAGGGATTGGGGGCAGGAGAAGAAGGGGATGACAGAGGATGAGATGGCTGGATAGCATCACTCACTCGATGGACATGAGTCTGAGTGAACTCCGGGAGTTGGTGATGGACAGGGAGGCCTGGCGTGCTGCAATTCATGGGGTCGCAAAGAGTCGGACATGACTGAGCAACTGAACTGAACTGAACTGATATGTTGTCTATGAGAAATTCACTTTAAATACAAAGACATATAGATTAAGCTAATAAATGGAGACATATCATGCTAACAGTAATCAAAAGAAAACAGAAATAGTTATTACATATTAATTTCAGACAAATCACCCTCAGTAGCTGAATGGATAAATAAAGTGATAAATCAAGGCAACATAGTATTATTAAAACTAAAAACGAACTGTATTACCAAACCATGAAAAGACATGGAGGAATCTTTATATTTTACTAAGTGAGAGAAGCTAGTCTGAAAAGGCTACATGCTACTCTACTATACTATACTATAAGATTCTGACGATCTTACATTCTGAAAAAAACAAAACTATGGAGAGTAAAATGATCAGTGGTCGCCAGAGGTTATGGAGAGGAAAAGATAAACAGGGAGAGCACATAGGATTTTTAGGGAAGTAAAAGTGGGTACAGACATTATTCATTTTCTCAACCCCAAAGAATTTATAATTCCAAAAATGAAGCTCTTGTAAACTATGAACTTTGGGCAATAATGATATGTCAATGTATGTTCATCAGTTCTAACAAATATACATTACTCTGGTGGGGAATGTTGAGAATGGGAGAGACTATGTAGGTGTGGAGGCAGGGAAGATATAGGAAGTCTCTGTACTTTCCACTCAAATTTGCTAAACCTAAAACTCTTCTAGAAAACAAAGTCTATTTGAATAAAAACTAAACTAGGGCAAAAACTTACAGCATAAACTGAAGAAACCAGTTTATATCATTAATCTAATAAATCAGATTTAATTTATTTTTAAATAGTTATAAATTGCTCTTTTGTTGACAGAATATTAGTGTATTTACAGAGTTTCATTAATTCAAAAAGTATCTAGTGGTTGGTTTCATTATTTTCAAACTCAATATTGTCTTATGGCAACCAGTTTGAACTGTACTAAGCCTCTACATTTATATAAAATGATACTTGCATCTAGTAGTTTTATATCATAGCTGCCTACATTACAAGAACAGCAATATTTAGTATAGCTGTTTAAACTCAAATGAGTCTAAGGAAAATTTGGTGATACTAGTAATATCATCTCCCTTCATTATTGGTTATTCCCTGGGATAATGTCATCTATTTTAAACATTATAGGCATGTAGGTTGGCATGAGTTATATACTGCTTCATAACAAATTACTCTAAAACCAGATAGTTTAAAACATTTATTTCTTGTAGTTTCTTTGGGCCAGAAATCCAGGCTCAACCTTTTTGTTACTCTTTCTCAGACTCTTTTCCAAGGTTGCAGTCAAATTATCAGAAAGGGCTGGAGAAATCTCAAGCCTTCGGGAACAGATACTTTGGGATCTGATTTCAAAGATCATTCATGTAGTTGGCAAGAATCAATTCCTTGTGGATTCTTAGAGGACTTCAGTGTCTCACTGGTCATTAGCTGAAGGATACCTTCAGTTGCTTGACAGTAACTACTCCATAAAATCACAAGCCCCTTCATGATACGTCACCTTGCTTGACTACAGTGCGCAAGAACAGAAAACCTAGAGAGTGCAGGCTAATGGGACTCACTGTCTTTAACAGACTAATCACGGAATCAACATTCCCTCACCTTTCCCATATTCTATTTGTAAAAGCGTATCAGTAGGCCCAGTCTGTCTGCATGGAGAGCAGATGACAAAACTTGTGAATACCAACAAATGGAGATCATTAAGAGCCATCTTGTAAGCTGCCTATCACAATATTTTTTTAGAGTACTATATAAAGCACTACTATATAATATGCATTACCATTGTAAACATGAATTAGATGAGTACCATGTTGTCCTTCTTATATGAAAAATCAGTTTGCATGGCTGAGTGTTAAAAAATTTTTGAGGGATGAACCTCTAGATAATCACTCATCTTCACATTGGCCAGTAAAGATAGCTGACATCTGTCATAACTTAAAATGAAAAAGTCATACTTTATACATAAATAGAAGTATTTGGAAACTTTTCCTTTCAAGATGTAGAAAGACACAAATATTTAAGAAAGGAAACATATTCTTAAGAGGAAATGATTCAGTAGAGCAGACAATGTATATTTTTCATGAAACTTTCATTAATTCCTGTATTGGATAGCAGTGTAGTCAAACTGGAAGACCCTAAATAGAAACCACAGTCCCTAGAGGTCTCCACTAATTGTGATCCTAAGGCAAATCATTAAAGGCAAACTTCCCTTAATTAGATATATTTCCCAAGTTGGAGACAGAAGACTCAACAAATCCCATGACTGTGGAAAGGATCTTAGCACTGATTGCTTTCTCTTCCACACTCAGTCAATGAAGTAGGACTCCAGTTCAATACAATGCATTTATATCTCAGTATTTTTAAGTGTTCCAACTAGATGAAGTTAGAGTTATCTTGAACTTTCCATTAAGGATTATAATTTTTAAACCATACTGATATTTCCCTTGATTGGTATAATGCTAAGTGTTTTTCTCTGCTCAAGCAAGACTTTCTGATCATTCAGTTTAAATATGTAATTCAGCCCTGAATTTTTTTTATCATATAGCACTAGAGAGGAAAATAAAAGCATATACACATATTTTAAGTGATGGTTTCTATTAAAACATGTTACTTAATGTAATTTCTAAATCAGAAATGTGAAATATCTTAAAATTGGAGATCAATTTATAAAAATATCTCATGATTCTACTTCGCATATTGGGTGCTTACCTAGGGCAAGATTCAAACTGCTTTGCAGCTAGTACATGTAAGTGGCAGAAAGTCATTTTTCATAGATGGCAGATTAAACACTGAACCAGATGCCACAGAGTGAACTAAAAGCAATGCCTTTTTGGCATCCTATTAGGGATTAATAGCATTATAATAAATGCTTTCCCTTTAGAAGCAGTGCATAATTCCCAAAATTTAATCAAATTTTCCCCTCTCAACTCTTGTAGATCTCTTCATATCTATACTACACAAAACATATCTATCCTGTACACTATGTTCTTATGCCTGCTTGATGCTGGTTTGGATTGCTTCTCCTTCACATCTGTTCTTGCCTCCCAAGTGGAAGCAGCTCAACCAGCGTATCACTTCTTTGTCCTTTCTATCCTTACACTTACTTGAAGAGGAGTAACTTCATCTGACTGATGATTTTGCAAGGAGAAACTTGATGCAATCATCCAAGACTTCTCCATTGCCTCTTGGGTATGAACTTCCCTTAGAGCTAGCATGTTCTGCTATAATCCTCCACACTACATTTTACAGGGGCAGGCCACCACGTTGGGGGCATGCAGTGATCCAGCACTATTTTAGGTTTTAAGTCTCTTTAATTCTTGGGTTCACTATTTGAAGAAGGCCAATTTCCTTCAGACTCCTCAGGAAAGATGATGTTCACAGGCTATCAATTCAAAACCTTTGTTTTATGTCTTATTTATCAAAAAGTCAGATGGATAAAAAATTGACATTACATACTAGACCCACTTAAATTCCAGTAATATTTATATATAGTTATTTTTCATTATTTTTCTAAGTTATTATTGCCATTATAAACTATTACATTATCTTCTGTAACTAAAAACTTGATTATTGATAATATATCAACAGATACCATTTGTCATGCTGTATAAATATTACCTGAGATTGAAGAAATATTGATTTACTTATTTCCAAAATTTATATCTTGCTTTCTGATCTTATTGAATTTTCATCAGCTTCCAATGATAAAAGTTAAAAATGCCATTCTTGGACTGAATTTAATGGGAATGACTCTAGGGTTTACTAGTCAATATGATACAGGTTTTTGGCTTAAGAAAATTTTCTTAAAAATATTAAGAATGTATTCTTCCATTAGAAGAAGTTGCTAAATTAATTTTGTTTCTAGTACTGTTATTGTAAATTTAACATTAAAAAATCTAATTCTTTGTTCCCTTAAAAAAGTTACAGTTAGAGTCAAAATCTATAAGGTGTGTCTTTTTTCTTTTCTAATTTTAACTGTTTTAAAATTATTTTTAAACATGGTACATGGATGCCATATTTTGTGAGACCTAGCATATGTGAAAATACATTTCTATGATTTTCATGCTTAACAAAACTAATTGACCAGGTATTAAATTTAAAATCACTTAAGAATTCAGTCTCAGTGTGTCTGTAGATATAATATATTAGAATGCTTATTATAATCCCATTTGTACATTTCAAAGACACTAAATCCTCATCAAAAGGACATGGTTAAATAAAATATGATATATTCATTCATAGAAAATCATGTAGTCATTAAAGAGAAATAAGTAGAGCCTATGCACTAACCAGGGAAGTGATAAAATGTATATTAATTAAATACAAATGTCATGTGCTGTGCTTAGTTGCTCAATCATACCTGACTTTCTGTGACCCCATAGCTCACCAGGCTCCTCTGTCCATGGGGATTCTCCAGGCAAGAACACCGGAGGGGGTTGCCATGCCCTCCTCCCGCGGAATCTTCCCAACCTAGGGATCGAACCTGGGTCTCCTGTATTGCAGGCAGATTCTTTAATGTCTGAGCCACCAGAGAAGCCCAAGTATACTAGAGTGGGTAGCCTATCCCTTCTCCAGCGGATCTTCCTGACCCAGGAATACAACAAAGGGTCTCCTGAATTGCAGGTGGATTCTTTACCAGTTGCACCACCAGGGAAGCCCTTCCCAACCTAGGGATCGAACCCAGGTCTCCTGCATTGCAGGCAGATTCTTTACCAGCTGAGCTACCAGGGAAGCCCAAAAATGTCATAGATACATATATATATTCATATAGAAATGAAAGATAAATGAAAATGCTTAATTTATTTAAAATATGTAACTATATATATGTATGGTTAATCATACCCATAGTGGATTGGTTCCACGATGCCCATGGATACAAAAATCTGTGAGTACTCAAGTTCCCTATAGTAGGCCTTCTGTATCAGCCTATGTGCAGAACACCTGAATACAGAATGCCAATTATATTTGAAATAATTTTTAAATTTTTGTTTTTAGTGAGTCTTCATGGAAATTTCAGCATAGCTTTTGGAGAATCAATATTTATGACTAACCATTCAGTGAATATTTTTTAATTATTTATATTAAACTTTATTTTAATATATGCCATTATTAAAGCAACAACAAGGTGTTCTAAGTGGAGGTAAATTGTACAAATTATGAAGCAAAGCAATGAATTACAATCCTGATTTTCAGGTTCTTTCTCTCCCCCCCTTTTTTTAAATTTAAATTTATTTATTTTAATTGGAGGCTAATTACTTTACAATATTGTGTTGGTTTTGCCATACATCAACATGAATCCGCCACGGGTGTACACGTGTTCCCCATCCTGAACCTCTCTCCCACCTCCCTCCCCGTACCATCCCTCTGGGTCATCCCAGTGCACCAGCTCCAAGCATCCTGTATCCTGCATTGAACCTGGACTGGCGATTTGTTTCTTATATGATATTATCCATATTTTAAAATAGAAATCTGCAAACTTTTTTATTTGATATTATACTGCCCTGCAAAATGTGTAACAACATATGTAAAACAAAAAATGCACACAATTTTTAATTATGATTACTTCTGAGGATATATTGGATGGCTATAATAAAGATATTTCAGTCTTACCAGAAATTTACAATAAAATATTGATGCTTTTGAACTGTGGTGTTGGAGAAGACTCTTGAGAGTCCCTTGGACTGCAAGGGGATCCAACCAGCCCATTCTAAAGGAGATTAGTCCTGGGTGTTCTTTGGAAGGAATGATGCTAAAGCTGAAACTCCAGTACTTTGGCCACCTCATGCAGAGTTGACTCATTGGAAAAGACTCTGATGCTGGGAGGGATTGGGGGCAGGAGGAGAAGGGGACGACAGAGGATGAGATGGCTGGATGGCATCACTGACTCGATGGACAGGAGTCTGAGTGAACTCTGGGAGTTGGTGATGGACAGGGAGGCCTGGCGTGCTGCAATTCATGGGGTCGCAAAGAGTCGGACATGACTGAGTGACTGAACTGAACTGGACTGATGACATTAATGATTTCTAATTACTTTTTATGCTTAATATTATTGCTATTTGAAAAAACAGAAAAACAACTGAGCTAAATCATAATCTATTTTTGCATTATTGTGCACATTTTATTGTTAATCATTTAAATCAAGTTTCACTGTAGGCATTTTTAACTCTATTTTCCGAGAATTCAGAGAAAATATGGTGGAGTAGAGATTCAAACCTAAGCACGTGTTCCAAATTTAGTGCTTTTATATTTTTTTTAACTATGGCATGATTTTTCTTGGGTACTGTATTGATTCTGTTTCATTCAGGAGGGATATGGTCTCATTTTACCTCATCTGTCTTGCTTTCTGCTATACAAATGTGAAGCACTTACTGTAACTGGGTTTCCATCATTATCTACAGCTCTTTACTAATGAGTAATAAAAAAAATAATTCTTGATAATAGTAACTGCCATCATCCGCCCTCCCCTGGATATCCCATTTCCTTCTCTCCTATTTGCAAAGGTTAGAAATACATGTAAGTTCATAGCCTGGGAGGGGAGGTGCTTAGCAGCCCCAGACAGTACATATTGGGACAGTTGTAAGATTTTTTTTTTACTTGTGCACAACAGGATTCTTTGAGTCTAGGTCAAACTGAAGGGAACGTTTCAAAGCAACATCCCACCATTTGTCAAGTAATCTCCATATTATGGAGGCAAGTATGGTATGAACAAAAAAACTTTGGACAACTGTTTGTTCCTACTTCATCTCCACCAGCTGAATGAAAGACAATTTCTCCGTGATTCTACAAACAATATTAGACAAAATCCTCACTCTTTAAAAAAATATTTTTGAAATAGTTACCGATTCATAGAAAGTTCCAAGGATAGCACAGAGATCCCACATACTCTTCACTTAGGCTCCCCTTGTGTAATTACAGAACAATAGTCAAGTCAGATGACTAATATCAGTATGCGTGTACGTGCATGCTGCATGCTGAGTCACTTCAGTTGTGTTCGACTCTGTGAGACCCTATGGACTGTAGCCCGCCAGGCTCCTCTGCCTGTGGGACTCTCCAGGCAAGAATACTGGAGTGGGTTGCCATGCCCTCATCCGTGGGATCTTCCCACTTGGGAAGCCCACATGTGAATATAGGTCTATGCCATTTACCACACATGTAGGTTTGTGTAACTACCATTGCAATCAAGGTAAAAATTTCATCACAAAAATATCTCCTTTCTGTTCCCCATATAAAGCAAAATCCTCTTACTATCCCAAACTCCTGTCAACTGCTAATTTATTTTTCAGTTTTTATATTTTTTATATAAGTTAAATCATCAAATATGTAATCTTTTGAGATTGAGCAGGTCAATAGGTCAACCATTTTTGTTGTTAAGCAGTATCTCACAGTGTGGATATACCAGAGTGTATTTAAATTGTTGGCTTGCCAGAGTGCTGTGTCATTTTACATTCCCACCAAGAAGGGATGAAATGCCACATGGCTGTACTTATGTGTTACAAGCATCCTATTATTTAATTGACATTTGTGTCTAATGGAGGGTGACAGAATATGCCATCTCAAAATATACCACTTTAGCATAAAGATTATATTGGGCTAAAGATTTTCTCTATTTTTATCTGTTTCAGTTCCATGGCTATCAGTTCTTATCTTTACTGTTTCATTTCTTCTACTTACTTTAGGTTTATTTTGTTCTCTTTTATCTACTTTCTTGAGGTAGAAACTTAGAATATTGAGACTTTCCCCTTTTTCTAAAGTTAAGAATTTAATGCTATAAATTTCCATATCAGCACTAGTTGAGCTTGATGTTATATTTTCATCATCATTCAGTTGAATTCCTTGAGATTTCCTCTTTACCCATGGATTATTTAGTAGTGTCTTTTCAGGCATCTGGGGAGTTTCTGTTACTCTTTCACTTATTGATTTGATTTGATTTCACTAATTATTTGATTTCTGTGGTTAACAGAAAAATTCTGCATGATTTAACTACACTTGAACTTGCTGCAGCTTGTTTTATGACCCCATATACCATCTGTATCGGTATGTTTCTCATTATTCTCTTTGTTCTTCTTTTCTCACTAATTTTTTTCCTTATTTTTCTATGAGCTAAATAATCATATTTTAGAATTTGCTTTGAATTATATTATATGTATATGATATATTGTAGTCATTTTACCAGTTCCTGTGACCTATAAAAACTTGATCTCTTTTTACATGGCTTAACCTTTCCCCGGAGAAGGCAATGGCACCCCACTCTTGCCTGGAAAATCCCATGGACGGAGGAGCCTGGTGGGCTGCAGTCCATGGGGTCGCTAAGAGTGGGACACGACTGAGCGACTTCACTTTCACTTTTCACTTTCACTTTTCACTTTCATGCATTGGAGAAGGAAATGGCAACCCACTCCAGTGTTCTTGCCTGGAGAATCCCGGGGACAGGGGAGCCTGGTGGGCTGCCGTCTGTGGTGTCGCACAGAGTCAGACCAGACTGAAGCGACTTAGCAGCAGGAGCAGCAACCCTTCCCCATTTATAATAGAATTATTTTTAAATAATAAAATTTCCTCTACATATATTTAGAACCACATCAGATATTATTATGATTTTTGCTTCAACTGCCAAACATAATTTCCAAAACTCGAGAAGAAAAGGGAGACACTCCATTTACTCCTATTTTTGCTTATCATGTCGTTCAGATTATGTGGTTTCTACTGTTAAATCATCAAGTTCACTTGATTTTCTCTGGTCTTTCAGTTCTGCTGTTGAGCTTAATCATTGCATTTTTGAAATTTAAGTTATTGTATTTTTTCCAGTTCTAAAATTCCCATTTCATTCTTCCCTATATATCCTATTTCTTTTCTTAAACTTTCCATTTTCTTACTTTATTTAAAACATGTTCAGGTCTTCTCTGGTGGCACAGTGGTAAAGAATCTGCCTGCCAATGCAGGAGACACAGGTTTGATACCTGGTCCAGAAGATCCCACATGTCATGAAGCAACTAAACTTGTGCACCACAGTTACTGAGCCTGTGTTCTAGAGCCAGAGAATCACAACTACTTAGCCCACTTGGTGCAACTCCTGAAGCCCACGCCACCGTGCCCTGGAGCCTGTGCTCCGCAGTAGGAGAAACCACCGCAATGAGAAGCCTGCAAGACGCTACTAGAGAGCCCCCACTTGCTGCAACTAGAGAAAAGCCAGCCCAGCAATGAAGACCCAACATAGCTAAAAATAAATAAATAAAATGAAATATGTCCATACTTTTCACTGAAACATTTATATGATAGCTTCTATTAAAATCCTTGAGATAATTCTAATATTTATCTTGGAGTCAGCCTCCATTGCCTTTTCTCATTAGAGATCTTCTTGGTTCTTACAATAATAAGTGATCTTGACTGAAATGAATAATTTAAGTAATCTGTTGTGAGAGTCTTTGTGTGTGCTCAGTCATGTCCAATAATTTGCAGCCCCATGGACTGTAGTCCATCAGGCTCCACTGCCCACAGAATTTTCCAGGCAAGAATAGTGGAGTGCAGTGCATTTCCTACTCCAGGAGATCTTCCTGACTCAGGAATCGAACTCACATCTCTTGTTTCTCCTGCATTGGCAGGTGGATTCTTTACCACTGTACAACCTGAGAAGCCTATGAGACTCTGGATCTTCTTTAAATCTTGTGTTTTAACAGTGTATCTCTGATACTGCTCTTGCTGGGGAAGGGGCCACCACCTTACTATGGCCAGATTGGGAAATGAGTCCAGGTTCTCTGTTTTGTCTCTGAGAGAAAGGGGCCTTTTGCTGCTACTAGATTTGGGGTCAGGATTCAGGCTTTTCACTATGCCTTCACTAATACTAACACTAGGACTTTCCTGGTGGTTCAGACGGTAAAGCATTTGCCTACAATGCGGGAGACCGGGTTCAGTCCCTGGGTTGGGAAGATCTCCTGGAGAAGGACATGGCAACCCACTCCAGTATTCTTACCTGGAGAATCCCACGGACAGAGAAGCCTGGTGGGCTACAGTCCATGGGGTCGCAAAGAGTCGGACATGACTGAGCGACTTCACTTTCACTTTCACGGCTGCTTGTGCAATAAGTGTCTCATTGCTCCTCCCCACGTGGCCTCCACTGATGCTACAGAAGTGAAGGGTGGATTCACTGAAGCTGAATGATGATGAGAATTCTGACTCTTCTACTCGGCATCATCTGATACCTCCTCAGGGGTGATGGTGAGAAGTACATCACTGCCTTCAGGTGGGGACTTCCATGCTCCCCAGTAAGTCTCCCCTGACCATGCAAAGGGAGAGTCTGCTTGGCAATGAATGTTCTTGATCATGACTTCCTTCTCTGACACCAATCTGGAATGGAAGCCACAACCTAGTGAGAGTGGAAGTTTGGATTCTCTGCCTTCTAGTGGGGGTGATGCCACAGTTGTCTTATTCTTTATCTGCAGGAAGCAGTTATTTTATTAAAAAATAACTAGCTCTTCAGCAAAAGACAGCAGACTTCTCCAGTGCTTTTCGTTTGTTTGTAACTGTTAGCACTTCCAGGTCACTGGCTCCTCAGGTTAACTGCTATGGGGTATATGAGAAAAAAAGGAAAAATCCAAGGAACTTCCCCCAGGTTTTCCCTCAGGTCCTTAAGTCTTAGTTGGTTATTTTTTTCTACCTGCCTTTTAGAATCGTATGTTTGTTTTATATACAAAGTTCGGGCATTGTAGTTACATAGTAGGAGTAAAATGAGATATCTAACTTCATCTTCCCAGAAATAAAAGTCTCTTCACTTTTCAGTTTACTTTTATTTTGTTGTCAGTCTTCCACAGGAATTTTAGCATAACTGTTGGAGAACTTGTATTAAGAACTACCATTTAGTAGTCACTTTAAAATAGTGACAAAGAAATTATTTTGTTTAGAATTACACTTTCTTGTAATGAATACCTCCCTTTCCCTGTTTTAAGACATTGCATGCAGTAACAGTGTATTCAGTCTCTGGATAGCTCTGAAACTAACTGGAAAAAAAAAAAAAAAGATGCATTTCTCTCCTAGAGGTAGTGAAGGCCCTATACATACTTCAAAAAATTCCTATCAAAACCACGAAAAACAACAGATGTGGTACACAAAATATGCCCTGAGGCACATAAGAATTTAGCAATAAGTTCTGAGCTGCAGTTGAAATACAGATTTAAAATAACTGGAAGAAGCTATAAGATACTGAATAATATGTGGTGTAAGTTGACTTTGTATTTAATGAACTAGCAATTGACTGCAACATAATTTATTATTTTGTTTACATTTAAAGTCCAGATTTGCTTTCTGTTTCTCCTAATCTATACTTAACTCCCTTTGGAAATACTCCTTTCTAAATATCAAAGAAGTGTGAAGATGAACTTCACAAACATCTCACTGTTTAAAAACCTTGGATTAAAGATTGTTTTACTTTGTTAGCAGCAATATTTTATTTGCTGTTTCTATAAGTAGAAACCAGGAATGTAGTTTTTGTCTTTATAACAGATCTTATATTATTTCTAAATCATGATTTTTTTCCCCTCAATCCTGTCCAATGGTAACTATGTGGTACAGTGCTCAAATATTCCAGCATACTAGTTGAAATGAAACCCTCTCCCCACTGACTACCTTGGCATTTTTGTCCAAAAAAAAAAAAAAATGATGTATATGTATCAGCCTAATTATGTTTCATTGATCTATACATTTATTTTAATGTAGATATCATGCTGCATTTATTACTGTTGTATTATAGTAAACTACAAATCCTGAAGTATAAGTCCTTCAACTCAATTATTTCCTAAATACACTTTGACTTGTAGGTCATTTGTATTTCCAAATATATTTGGCATTAACTTCTAAAAAGGAAATATATGCCCATTTGAATGCAGAGCTCCAAAGAATAGCAAGGAGAAATAAGAAAACCTTCCTCAGTGATCAATGAAAAGAAATAGAGGAAAACAATAGAATGGGAAAGACTAGAGATCTCTTCAAGAAAATTAAAGCTACCAAGGGAACATTTCATGCAAATATGGGCACAATAAAGGAGAGAAATGGTATGGACCTAACAGAAGCAGAAGATATTAAGAAGAGGTGGCAAGAATACACAGAAGAAATATACAAAAAAGATCTTCACGACCCAGATAACCACGAGAGTGAGATCACTTACCTAGAGCCAGACATCCTGGAATGTGAAGGCAAGTGGGCCTTAGGAAGCATCACTATGAACAAAGCTAGTGGAGGTGATGAAATTCCAGTTGAGCTATTTCAAATCCTAAAAGATGATGCTGTGAAAGTGCTGTACTCAATATGCCAGCAAATTTGGAAAACTCAGCAGTGGCCACAGGAATGGAAAAGGTCAGTTTTCACTCAAAACCCAAAG
Source organism: Bos indicus (assembly GCF_029378745.1). Classification (NCBI taxonomy): domain Eukaryota; kingdom Metazoa; phylum Chordata; class Mammalia; order Artiodactyla; family Bovidae; genus Bos; species Bos indicus. The sequence goes on from NC_091768.1 coordinate 79,318,796, forward strand.
AAAGGCAATGTCAAAGAATGCTCAAACTATCACACAATTGCAGTCATCTCACACACTAGCAAAGTAATGCTCAAAATACTCCAAGCCAGGCTTCAACAGTATATGAACCGTTAGGTTCCAGATGTTCAAGCTGGATTTAGAAAAGGCAGAGGAACCAGAGATCAAATTGCCAACATCCATTGGATCATCAAAAAAGCAAGAGAGTTCCAGAAAAACATCTGCTGCTGCTGCTAAGTCGCTTCAGTCGTGTCCGACTCTGTGCGACCCCATAGATGGCAGCCCACCAGGCTCCGCTGTTCCTTGGGACTCTCCAGGCAAGAACACTACTTCTGCTTTATTGACTACACCAAAGCTTTTGACTGTGTGGATCACAAGAAACTATGGAAAATTCTTAAAGAGATGGGAATATTAGACCACCTTACCTGCCTCCTAAGAAATCTGTATGCAGGTCAAGAAACAACAGTTAGAACTGGACATATAAAAACAGACGGGTTTCAAATAGGGAAAGGAGTACTTCAAGACTGTATATTGTCACTCTCCTTATTTAATTTATATGCAGAGTACATCATGCAAAATGCCAGGATGAATGAAGCACCAGCTGTAAGGAAGACTGCTGGGAGAACTATCAATAACCTCAGATATCCAGATGACACCACCCTTATGGCAGAAAGCAAAGAAGAACTAAAGAGCCTCTTGATGAAAGTGAAAGAGGAGAGTGAAAAAGTTGGCTTAAAGTTCAACATTCAGAAAACTAAGATCATGGCATCCGGTCCCATCAGTTCAGTTCAGTTCAGTCCCTCAGTTGTGTCCAATTCTTTGCAACCCTGTGAATCACAGCACGCCAGGCCTCCCTGTCCATCACCAACTCCCAGAGTTCACTGAGACTCACGTCCATCGAGTCAGTGATGCCATCCAGCCATCTCATCCTCTGGCGTCCCCTTCTCCTCCTGCCCTCAATACCTCCCAGCACCAGAATCTTTATGAGTCAACCCTTCGCACGAGGTGGCCAAAGTACTGGAGTTTCAGCTTTAGCATCATTCCTTCCAAAGAAATCCCAGGGCTGATGTCCTTCAGAATGGACTGGTTGGATCTCCTTGCAGTCCAAGGGACTCTCAAGAGTCTTCTCCAACACCACAGTTCAAAAGCATCAATTCTTCAGGGCTCAGCTTTCTTCACAGTCCAATTCTCACATCCATACATGACCACTGGAAAAACCATAGCCTTGACTAGATGGACCTTTGTTGGCAAAGTAATGTCTCTGCTTTTCAATATGCTATCTAGGTTGGTCATAATTTTCCTTCCAAGGAGTAAGCTTCTTAATTTCATGGCTGAAGTCACCATCTGCAGTGATTTTGGAGCCCAAAAATGTAAAGTCTGACACTGTTTCCACTGTTTCTCCATCTATTTTCCATTAAGTAATGGGACCGGATGCTGTGGTCTTTGTTTTCTGAATGTTGAGCTTTAAGCCAACTCTTTCACTCTCCTTTTTCACTTTCATCAAGAGGCTTTTGAGTTCCTCTTCACTTTCTGCCATAAGGGTGGTGTCATCTGCATATCTGAGGTTATTGATATTCCTCCCAGCAATCTTGATTGCCGTCCCATCACTTCATGGCAAATAGATGGGGAAACAATGCAAACAGTGACAGACTTTATTTCAGGGGGCTCCAAAATCACTGCAGATGGTGACTACACCCATGAAATTAAAAGACACTTGCTCCCTGGAAGAAAAGTTATGACCAACCTAGATAACATATTAAAAAGCAGAGACATTATTTTGCCAACAAAGGTCCACTAGTCACAGCTATGTTTTTTCCAGTAATCATGTATGGATTTAAGAGACTGACTTTAACGAAAGCTGAGCGATGAAGAATTGATGCTTTTGAACTGTGGTGTTGGAGAAGACTCTTGGGAGTCCCTTGGGCTACAAGGAGGTCCAACCAGTCCATCCTAAAGGAAATCAGTCCTGAACATTCATTGGAAGGACTGATGCTGAAGCTGAAGCTCCAATACTATGGCCACCTGGTGTGAACAACTGACTCATTGGAAAAGACCCTGGGAAATATTGAGGGCAGGAGGAGAAGGGGACAACAGAGGATGAGTTGGTTGGATGGCATCACCGACTGGATGGACATGGGTTTGGATAGACTCTGGGTGTTGGTGATAGACAGGGAGGCCTGGCGTGCTGCAGTTCATGAGGTCGCAAAGAGTCAGACATGACTGAGTAACTGAACTGAACTAAACTGAAAGTTTAGATGTATAAATGATTTTTATATTTTAACCTTAAAGCTCATACTTTGCTAAAATAATTTTTTTAATTCTTCTGTCAGTTCAGTTCAGGTGCTCAGTTGTGTCCGACTCTTTGTGACTCCATGGACTGCAGCCCACCAGGCTTCCCTGTACATCACCAACTCCCGGAGCTTGTTCAAACTCATGTCTTTCGAGTTGGTGATGCCATCCAACCATCTCATCCTCTCTCATCCCCTTCTCCTGTCTTCAATCTTTCCCAACATCAGGGTCTTTTCCAGTGAGTCAGTTCTTTGCATCAGGTGGCCAAATTATTGGAGTTTCAGCTTCAGCATCAGTCCTTCCAATGAATATTCAGGACTCATTTCTTTTACGATTTATGGATTTGATCTCCTTTATGTATTTTTACAAATTCAAAATATTCAACTGATAATTTCATAATGCCTATAAATCTTCCTCTTTAGTCTTCAGGGTTTTATTCAGGTTTCTTGTTTCTTTTATTCCAATAGCTCAGAATGCTAAGCTCTGCCTTGTTCCTGATACTCCTGGGAAATATTCAGCCTTTAACAATTAAGAATAAATTTGCTGTGTTTCCTATATGCCATTTTTCAAATTAGGGACATTTCCTTCTATTTCTGGTCTTATTAGAATTTTATCATGAATAGGTATTGAATTTTGCAATATGGATTGGAGACAGTAGTTCAAATTCTAATCTAAAAGCACAGTGTCCCCTCCCCCATTTGATTCGTGTATTTCTTTCTCCACAGTGAAAGCACTGCTTCTCAAGAGCATCAGTATATTTAGTCATTTCCTTTATACGCTTACAATAAGTACAAAAATATTTTTGAAACTGTTACACACATAATACAGTCAATAGAAACTTACTGAGTAAAGGTAACCTTTTATTTGCAGTTCTGTAATCAGTTAGTGTCCAGAGTATCATGTTCAATATTGCCTTTGTTTAGTTCTATTTTTCTTGTCTGCAGACATGCTATCAATTTCATAATTTACTTTTATAAATAGTCTGATATATGACTGACTCAGTATATGTCATTCTAATAATTCAAGATTCAGTGTCAGTGATATGTTTTTGTCTTTTAACTGTCCACCAAAGAATTCACTAATTATCAATAATGGAGAATTACAGAGTCTTGAAAATTCCTCATCTCTTCCTGTGGACAAAAACATATCTCTTCTGTTACAAATTCAATGTGACTGATTATTCTGGGTGTGTGCACCATTAACAGTGGCTTCAAATCTTACACTTGGGGGAAAAGTACCCCCCACCACCACCAATGAAGAAGGTGAGCAAAATAGTCCCAGTTTAAATAATATATATTTGAATTTCCATCTGCCAGCTTAGATTCCCATGACTAGGACCAGAGTAGACTTATCAGTATGGACACAATACAAAAGACTAATTTTTGTTGCACAAATATGATATTCATAAGTGTCTTGGGGACTCTGTGTAGTTCTACAAATAACTCTGTGTTCTGTGGAGTTTTACAAATTCCAGAAAGTATAATTGTTGTATTCCTGATTTCCAAATGCATAAACAAACTTGTACCCAGATGCAGCAACATTAAATGCTAGTAAAAAAGTTCTCTCAAATCTAAAAAGATAGTGGCAAATGTGTTTCTGAAGGGAATGGCTGGTTTTTAATCTGTAGTGGAAATAAATCTCTCACTAAAATTCAAGGATACATTATCTTGATACTGTGTAGGGAGCAATGAAAGTGGATGAGTTGGCAATCAAATTTCATGCTTCAGGGCTTGAACTGTTTTTATAGGGGTTATAATGGGATCTTTTGAAATAAGTGAAGGAATTTTTCTTGCCTTAAAAAGTCTAGAGTTATCTATGTAGATCACGGTCCAATCTGGAGTTTCAAATGTACAGCTAACATAGCTATTCAGAAAGAGAATTCAACAAAGTTTAATCTGTTTCTTAGTTTCCCTCAAAGATACAGAAAAGCATGCTATGAGACCTTTTAGACACAAAAGGAGTCCATGAAATTATTCAACTGGCATTCTTTCTCATCTCAGAGGGAAATGACGTATTATTCTTTCCTATACTTGTAACCAAAAGAAACATCTTTATTCACACAGTAAGGTTCACTTTCTGCTCTCCAGTTCCATAGATCACAGCTGTGTATAGAATTCATAAGAAGCAACATGGCAAAAAAGGAGCCAGTAAAGAACATGTCATCCATACGTCAAGAAACATTATTGACTCTACTCCTTGAACAGCTAACTTCCTTTCTCTTAACAGAAATGTATACATTTTTCTTGTAGTTTAGGGATCTCTTACTTCTTATATGGAAATTAATGAAGATTTTTGGAAAATATTTTATTTCTCTTTGTTCCTACATCTCTGCTATAATGTATTGTAAATATGTTATATGGCCAGTTTTATTCTCATGAAATCACCATACAAGCTTCTTTGGGCCTTAACTCAGATATCCAAACACCCAAAGTGCCCTCTTCTCTAAATATCTATAATACCAAAATTTTCTTCTTAAGAGAGTAGAACCACTGAATGGAAACAGTATTGTTAGAAAGTATCTAACAATTAGAATATATGTAAGAGGAATTTTATAAAGTATTAAGTATTAAATGTCAGTTTCCATTTTATAAACTGAGAGTGTAGTAAATAATCAATGTATATGTCTTATACTAAAAAACAAAAATAAAACAAACACACACACACACATAAAACCCACAAAAAACTTGACCAGTTTAGCTTGTCTTTTGCAATAGCATGTTAAATTTCATGTTGGAGAAACCAGGAAGTAATAATCACTATACTATTCACCTAGGGTCACATTTATGTAGCAATTCACACTATTTCTCAGTACAATGAAATTGAAATTGTTCACTCAAGCTTAACATAGAATCCATAGAATCTATCAAAATTAGAAAGTTACATGGCTATAGTAAGAACAAGTTTAGATGAAAAGTAAATCATCCATAATCATTATGTTCTTTTCTGATTAATATATCCTAATGTGCCTAGACATGTATGGATGTGAGAGTTGGACTGTGAAGAAAGCTGAGTGCTGAAGAATTGATGCTTTTGAACTGTGGTGTTGGAGAAGAGTCTTGAGAGTCCCTTGGACTGCAAGGAGATCCAACCAGTCCATCCTAAAGGAAATCAGTCCTGGATGTTCATTGGAAGGACTGATGTTGAAGCTGAAACTCTAATATTTTGGCCACCTGATGCAAGGGGCTGACTCATTTGAAAAGACCCTGATGCTGGGAAAGATTGAGGGCGGGAGGAGAAGGAGACAACAGAGGATGAGATGGATGGATGGCATCACCGACTCGATGGACATGAGTTTGGGTAAACTCCAGGAGTTGGTGATAGACAGAGAGGCTTGGCATGCTGCGTGCGGTTCATGGGGTCTCGCAAAGAGTTGGACACAACTGAGCAACTGAACTGAACTGAACTGAATGTGCCTAGAAGTTTTTTCAGAAATAATAAAACCTATATCAAAAATTTTCTAGTATAAATCATATACTTACTGGGTTCCTAAGTCATATATAACTTCTGATAAATATGTTTAAAAGAAAATAAAACAAAACTACGATTATTTTTAAATAAAAAATGTAACCATTAAATGAATTAATTCATGTATTGTTAAATTACAGAAATGTTGCTTGCATTAAACTCTTTTACTAATTGGAACAAAGTGTTTTACATCACAAATTTAATGATAATGGAGAAATCCATCAAAATTGTTTACTTTTTTAAATTAGTGAATCTTTCTATTTCCACCACAGCCTTGAATGTACTTGAAAATATACCTGAATCTGTATTTGAAAAAAAAAACTTTGCTCAAAAGTTATAACTTACTACTTTGAAAACAATTTCATTCTGTATAATCCTTACTATGAGATGCCACATTTTATCAGGTGTATGGCTTTTTAAAGATACTGGCCCAAGCAAAACCTGATATGATTTTAACATCTACTCTTGGCATGAGCAAATGATAAAATATTCTTACCACATTATCTGAAAGGCATCACTGTTATTTTATTTTCCCTGTTCTCTTTATTTCCTCTTTTTCCTCCTTCATCTTCTTTAAGAATACTTACACCAGGATTTAATAAAAGAAATATTTATAAGCAAATGATGTTTGAAAGTTTTAAAGTAACAATTACTGTTTACCCCTTTTTCCATCTGCCTATATGCGTCTATATATGTTTTGTAAAACAATATCCAAAAGAAGTCTAAAGAAAAATTATCGGAAGCTGTATGTGCACAAGTAGGGATCGTCAAATGTAAATTTCATGTTACTAAGATCTGGATAAACTATTTCACTGGGGATTCTCTGACTTCAGTGTCTATAGATCTTAGCTCTTGTTGTGTTTAAGTTTCTCACAGAAGACTTTTACCATATTGAATGTGGTAACACATTAAGCTAAATTGACAAAGTTCTAGGAACTCTGTGGATTAAAGCATGAGGCCTTTCTGATTTGATGTGCAAATGTTCCTTAACCACTTTATTATCACCACATTACCCTGGACTGTACTTTGCCTATTGACTGTCTGTTTTATGCTCTCCTGAAAAAGAATCTCTCATATGATGCCTTAGTATTGCACAGAGTGGTATATGACAACTGAATTGCTTTTTAGACAGACTTTCATCTATTCAGTATTTAGGCTCACCTTCACTTTCAATTCCATTGATATATAATACTGACAATTCCTAAGATTTTTGTAGACTACTGAGAATAACTGGGTAATTTTCTTCCAGTTTTACTCAGATATATTTGACATACACCACTGTACAAGTTCCGATTCGATGGATGTGAGTCTGAGTGAACTCCGGGAGATGGTGATGGACAGGGAGGCCTGGCGTGCTGGGATTCATGTGGTCACAAAGAGTTGGACATGACTGAGCGACTGAACTGAACTGAACTGAACTGTACAAGTTTAAGTTTTACAGCATAATGATTTGAATTATATACATCAAGAAATGATTGCCATAGTAAGTTTAGTGACCATCTATCATCTCATATATTCATAGATATAAATAAAATTTAAAAATGTCCTTGTGGTAAAAACATTTAGGGTATACTCTCTTATCAACTTTCACATATAAAATACAGTACTGTTAGTTATATTTATCATTTGTACATTATATCTCTAGTACTTATTTATCTTATAATTGGAAGTCCCTTCTTCCCACCCCTGCCCCAACCACTACCTCTGGTAAGCACACATCAGATCTCTTTTATAATGAGTTTGTTTGTTCTTGACATATAAATGATCTATAACTCTGTACTGGTTTCTGGTACACAACATAGTGATTCAGTATTGCTATACCATTTAAAATGATCACCATGATAAGTCTAATTGTCATCTGTCACCGTACAAAGATAATAATTACTGACTGTATTCCTTATACCATAAATTTCATACCTGTGACTCATTTACTTTGCAGTGGAAAGTTTGTACCTCTTAATTTCCCTCACCTATTTTTATCCTCCCCCACCCTCTGGCAACCAACTGTTTACTGTATGCATCTACTGTGTGCGTGCTAAGTAGCTTCAATTGTGTCCGACTCTGTGGGTAGCCCTTCAGGCTCCTCTGTCCATGGGATTCTCCAGGCAAGAATACTGGGGTGGGTTGCCATTTCCTCCTCCAGGGGATCTTCTCAATCCAGCAATTGAACCCGTGTCTCTTACGTCTCCTGCATAGGGAGATAGGTTCATTACCATTAGCACCACTGTTTCATATTGTCATGTTTGTTCAATTGCTTTGTGTTTCAGATTTCACATTTAAATAAAATCCTACAGCAGTTTTCTCTGCCTGACATTTCACTGAGAATATTACCCTCTAGGCCCATCCATGATGTCTACAAATGGCAAGATTCCATTCTTTGTTATGACTAAGTAATACTCCATTTCACACACACACACACACACACACACACACACATCCATTCATTCATATATCTATGGACACTTAAGCTGCTTCTATATCTTGCCTATTGTAAATAATGCTGTGATAAATATTAGTGGATATATCTTTTTAAATAATTGTTTCATTTTCTTTGGATAAATACCCAGGAGTGCTCTATTTTTATTTTATTTTTTTTGAGGAGCCTCCAAGCTGTTTTCCACAGTGGTTGAATCAATTTACATTCCCAACAATAGTGCAAAATGGTTCCCTTTTCTCCACAACCCTGCCAACACTTATTTATCATTGTTTTGATAATAACCATTCTGACAGGTGGGAGGTGATACTGCATTGTCATTTTGATTTGCATTTCCCTGATGATTAGTGATGCTGAGCATCTTTTCATGTACCTGTTAGTCATCTGTATGTCTTCTTGAAACAATGTCTATTCAGGTCATTTGCCCATTGTACATACCTCCCCCAAAATATTCATAAGATCAATGTCAATGAATGTACTGCCTATGTTTGCTTCCGGAGAAGGCAATGGCACCCCACTCCAGTACTCTTGCCTGGAAAATCCCATGGACAGAGGAGCCTGGTAGGCTGCAGTCCATGGGGTCGCTAAGAGTAGGACACGACTGAGCGACTTCACTTTCACTTTTCACTTTCATGCATTGGAGAAGGAAATGGCAACCCACTCCAGTGTTCTTGCCTGAAGAATCCCAGGGACGGGGGAGCCTGGTGGGCTGCCATCTATGGGGTCGCACAGAGTCACACACGACTGAAGCAACTTAGCAGCAGCAGCAGCAGGTCTGGTTTTGGTTATCAGGGTGATGCTGGCTTGGTAGAATGAGTTCAGAAGTGTTTCTTCCTATGTAATTTCTTGAAATAGTTTTAAAAATAAAGGTGTCAACTATTTTTTAAATGTTTGGTAGAATTCAGCTTTGAAGCTGCCTGGTTCCTAGACTTTTGTTTATTGTGAGTTTATTAAATTACCAATTTAACTTCAATACTGGTAATTGATCTGTTCATATTTTCTATTTCTTCCAGATTCATTTTTGGGAGATTGTACATTAATAGAAATTTTTCCATTTCTTCTAGGTTGTTCATTTTATTGGCATATAATTGTTCATAGTAATCTATTATGATTTTTTGTATTTGTGTATTTCATTTCTAACTTTTTTTCATTTATAATTTTATTTACTTGGGCCCTATCTCTTTTTTTGTCATGAATCTAGGTAAAGGTTTATTAATTTTGTTTATCTTTTCCAAGAATCAGCTCATATTTTCATTGATCTCTCCCACTGCTTCTAGAACCCCAAAAGTAACTGAGTTTTAAAGATTTCTATGTGTTCTAACCTTGGAGGCTTTTCTCTGTCTACTAGATAATTTTGCTCTTTTCTAAATGAAGATGTTTTTATTTTTTTAATATTGCCTTTCTTATTTTTAACATAAGATCTTAAAATGAGTTAACCTTGACTTTAGTCATATATTCATTACATATATCCTTCTAAAGCAATTCTCATCAGCTTATTTTTTAATTAATATAAAATGCAGGAAAAAAGTTGATGGATGAAACTGAAATACTAATGCAAGTACACGTGCATGAAAGAATATATCAAAAATTGTCTTTTGGATTTACATTTCTTTAATCCTCAGTATTTCAATATCAAAGTGTTTATCTAAATTAGTGATTCTCACATCTTATATTCAAATTTCTCAGACTATGCAGTAGAGTGAACATATTATCAGAATCATGAAAATTTAGTGGGAAGTGGGCTACTCCAAGTGGGCAATATAGCCAATTTAATTACTTCATACCATATTAATATCTGTTGCAATCTAAACTTACATTAATTTCTCTATTTTTCTAATATAATTGGTTCCCTGTAATGCTGTCATTTTCTTTGTACTGTTTCTGATTTATAATACCCCAGAACATAAAATTCAGTGAAAATACTTGCTTCAAACTAACAATACATATCAAAGAGTAAAACATTGACTGACTTATCTGAACTGACATCTTGGGCTTGTGATTTTAGTCAATCTAGAAGAATTTTGAGAACTGTAATCTACCATTAGAGAGGGAGAGGAAGAGAGAGAGACAGCCAGAGAAAGAAAACTGTGGTAGACTAGATTCTGACCAAAATATGAAAGTCAAAATGTCAATGATAAATAGTTTAAAGTTTGACTAATATAGAGACACAGTAAACTTGCATTTTTTAAGAAAATGCTTTGTTGTAAAACAATGGTCTAATTGTTTAATAATTATCATGACCATGTGGGAATGAAGGTCAGACAAGATTCTGACTGCCTGGATATCATGTTTCATTTGATGTTTGTCTGCCAAAGCTTTTTCTAATCTCAAAGGACCACTGAAACCTACATAGGAGGCATTTGTTAGAGTGACCACACTGCACTGAAATAGGAGAACCAAATTCCTAAAATTTCAATGGTCAGTAATGTGTTCCTTCAATCAGTAATTTCAAGCTGTAATACCTTATTTATAAAAATGGTAAAGAAGAGATACACGAAAGGTAATAGATAGTAAATGCATAAATGTATTTTTGCTGTTTGGGTAAAATGGTTGATAATTTCTAAACCTTTTGACATTTTTCTTTGATAACAGCTGTTTTCTTAGGCCCTTTGCCTCCTGCTGCTTCACCTTCCTTTTACACATTCACACACACACATACATGCACATACACTAGCGCACTCCTTTCCTATAATCATTTGTATTAAAGGGAAAGAAAACATTTTATCCCCACTAGAAAAAGTATATGTTCTTTTAATTATATGTAATTTCCATTAAAGTATTAACTCAATGAGAAGTTCAGTCTCCTGATATTGTACATATCAGAGAAAACACAGGGGAAGAAATACGAAAGATTTACTGAAATTTTCACTTGTTCTGAAGCTATGAAATGAATCAGATGTTTTTCTTCAAGAATATTTTATATTATAAATATATGTTTGGTAAGGCATTGATCCTAACAGTGATTTTAAACAATGGATTTAGACTCAGCTGAAAGGACCAACCAAGATCACTGCCTCCCACACTGAGCATTTTGTTCTTTGCTTGAATCTGCAAAGACTAATAAATATCTCCTGTTATTTACAACTTTCCAAAAATCTTTGCCAAATACTCCCCTCCCCAAAACAAAAAGCCTTAGTCATAGCTTTGTATGATAGTGTTCTAACTATAACTATTAACTTTGTCTCCATAAATCCCCACTGTAATTTTCAACTTCCAAATTATATAAATAATTCCAGATAAAAAGCAATTACAGATTTAAACATTTTAAATGATTTGGATGAAGTCATGGAATGGATTCATAATTCTTATAGGAGCATTGTAAATTTATATTAAATAAATAAAAGGGACAATTGTTTTAGGTATGGTACCAATCTTTTTTAAAATTACTATTTTCTCAGCAAAGACTATCCCTCACACAGAACTTTGCATGGTAGTAAAATGTAATAAATTCTGCCTAAATATTAATTAAATTATGGAACATGAGACATTTGGAATTTAACTACTTAAATATTGGAGTTTGTATTTCCATAATATATGGTGAATCAAATAGCAAGAAATCAGTTGGAATTATTTCCATAAAAACTTGCCAAACACTCTCAACATATATATTAAAGATTTTGCCCTGATAGTCTAATGATCAAAACTTTTTATTAATCAAATGCCTGTGCTTATGTAAGAAACAATATCTATAATTTAGATCACTCATGACTTTTGTAATATCTTTTGTAAGTTTTGACTGAAGAGAACTGTAGCATGATGTATAGTTTCTCACATTTTTGGCTACAAAACAATCTATTAAAATATATCAACTAAAATTTATTGATCACATTAGAAAGTATAGGGAGTGGTTTCAATTATAAAATAGAATTTGGATGGTATGTAATGATTTTATGAAAGATATCATAAGATAAATTTTATATAAGAAAAAATTGCTTTCATTAATTTAATATAAATGAGATATTTGTATCTGACACATTCTGCAGGATACATAATTTTCAGGTTTATTTCTAATTTTCCCAGTATCTGTTGGCAAAAATTTTTGTTTCATGATTGGGGAATGCTTTGGTATACCTCATACTGATTTCACTCTTGGAGGTTAATTTAACAAAAGTGGTAGAGGCATAATGAATATTTCTTTGGACTTTGTGTTACAACTTTATTTTTTTTAATTCATGATTATTTTAATAGTAAGGGAATTCATTTGCTCTTCAATTTGATGTTCACATATTGAAGTTATAGTTAAGGTCTTTGATTTCTAAAATAAAGAATATTCAAAATTACACTTTTCTTTTTGCAGTTATAGTGAAGCCTAAGGAATATATCAACTTAATACACAGATTTAAAAAGTTGACTAACTGAAATAAAATAATTTTGAGTCATCTAACTGCTTCTACTGTCTATATGGCTGTAAACATCTCCTAGTTTGATCAGTATTTCTATGGGAAGAGAGGCAAAATCAGAATGGTTAAATTGGGAAAGATAGAGAATAACAAGTGTTGGCAAAGACGTAGATAAAATTAAATATTTATGTGCCATTAATAAAATTATGTTTCTGCATCTATTTTAAATTCTTTTAGTATGTCAAAAAAATGGAAACGTACATATTTTATCCACATTCTGTATATAGGCTTTCCAAATATAAGCCTATATAAGCTTCACAAAGGATGTATATAATATAAAGAAAGAAAGAAAGAAAGTGAAGTCGCTCAGTCGTGTCCGACTCTTTGAGACCCCATGGACTGTAGCCTACCAGGCTCCTCCCTCCATGGGATTCTCCAGGCAAGAGTACTGGAGTGGGTTGCCATTTCCTTCTCCAGGGGATCTTCCAGACCCAGGGATCGAACCTGGGTCTCCCACATTCTGGGCAGACATTTAAACCTCTGAGCCACCAGGGAAGCCCAAGATATATATGTATATAATATGCTATGCTATGCTAAGTCACTTCAGTCATGTCCAACTCTGTGTGACCCCATAGCCGGCAGCCCACCAGGCTCCCCTGTCCCTGGAATTCTCCAGGCAAGAACACTGGAGTGGGCTGCCATTTCCTTCTCCAAAGCATGAAAGTGAAAAGTCAAAGTGAAGTTGCTCAGTCGTGTCCGACTCTTAGCAACCCCATGGATTGCAGCCTAACAGGCTCCTCCATCCATGGGGTTTTCCAAGCAAGAGTACTGGAGTGGGGTGCCATTGCCTTCTCGGGTATATAATATAGCACCTCTTTAATATTCCAAAGTTGGAAAATTAACTGTTGACATAAAATGAACAAATAACTTATATTATATTCCTGCAATGAAACATTATGCAGCAGTGACCCTGGGAAAGAGTGAAGGCAGAGGAGAAAAGGGTGACAGAGGATGAGATGGTTGGATGGCATCACCAATTCAATGCACATGAACATGGGCAAACTCCAGGAGATGGTGAGGTACAGGGAAGCCTGTCATGCTGCAGTCCATGGGGTTGCAGAGAGTCGGACATGACTTGGCCACTAAACAACAACCATTATAACTACACATACATACAACCACCCAGATGAATCTCACAAATAAAATATCGAGTGAAAGAATCTAGACCATACTGTATGATTCAAACTGTAAAAAATTCAAAATCAGACAAAGCTAATCTATGCAGTCAGAAGTCAGGGTAATGATTATCAGTAAGCTGGTGAATAATAACTGGAAAGGAACATAATGGACCTTGAGGAGTATTTTGTTTCTTGACTGGATTCTGATTCCCCAGATGTGCTCAATATATGACAATTTATCAAACTGTGTATTTATCTTTAGTGTATATATAATACATTTTCAAAAGCTTTACGTAAAAAGAGAAATTTAAATGGTCTCATTGTAATTAAGCATATACATACAGTCTAAAAGAATATAAACATAGCTATTAAAAACTGCTTTACAAATCAGATCAGATCAGTTGCTCAGTCGTGTCCAACTCTTTGTGACCCCATGAATCACAGCACACCAGGCCTCCCTGTCCATCACCAACTCCCGGGGTTCACTGAGACTCACGTCCATCGAGTCGGCAATGCCATCCAGCCATCTAATCCTCTGTCGTCCCCTTCTCCTCTTGCCCCCAGTCCCTCCCAGCATCAGAGTCTTTTCCAGTGAGTCAACTCTTCGCATGAGGTGGCCAAAGTACTGGAGTTTCAGCTTTAGCATCATTCCTTCCAAAGAAATACCAGGGCTGATCTCCTTCAGAATGGACTGGTTGGATTTGCTTGCAGTCCAAGGGACTCTCAAGAGTCTTCTCCAACAAAAATAAAACATATAAATACATATATTTATATTTTATATAATTTAATATAATATATGTACTTATATTTATACCCTATAGCCTAACAAACAGATTACTCAATAATTGTTTCTACAGAAGACAGCATTCTGTAATTTGGATCAGTAATGAATATCATAATTTCTTCTACCAGTAAGTAACAGAAGTTTCCCATTATAATCAATTAACATACACATCTAATTGTATTGTTATAATGATGATTATATAGAGATGTTATTTTCTTCCAAAATTTTGCCTGAATAAAAGAAACAGGAAATACATCATTTCTCAAACTGAATAACATACTTCTGCAGAGCAAATATCAATTAAAGATCGCCTTTATATGACTAGTGGCAGAATTGACTTTAAAAGATTTGGGTGATTAACATTAGTTAATAAAAAGAAATTTGAGAATATTTTACACTATGGACAACTGACTGTACTTCTCCAAAGAGAAACAGGAATAGATACATTGAAAATACCTGTGCAAACAAAGGAAACTATAATCAAGGTGAAAAGATAGCCTTCAGAATAGGAGAAAATAATAGCAAACAAAGCAAAGAATTAATCTCAAAAATATACAAGCAGCTCCTGCAGCTCAATTCCAGAAAAATAAATGACCCAATCAAAAAGTGGGCCAAAGAACTAAACAGACATTTCTCCAAAGAATACATACAGATGGCTAACAAACACATGAAAAGATGCTCAACATCACGATCAGAGAAATGCAAATCAAAACCACAATGAGGTATCATTTCACACCAGTCAGAATGGCTGCTATCCAAAAGTCTACAAACAATAAATGCTGGAGAGGGTGTGGAGAAAAGGGAACCCTCTTACACTGTTGGTGGGAATGCAAACTAGTACAACCACTATGGAGAACAGTTTTTCCTTAAAAAGCTAGAAATAGAACTGCCAAATGACCCAGAAATCCCACTGCTGGGCACACACACTGGGGAAACCAGAATTGAAAGAGACACGTGTACCCCAATGTTCATCGCAGCACTGTTTACAATAGCCAGGACATAGAAACAATCTAGATGTTCATAGGCAGACAAATGGATAAGAAAGCTGTGGTACATATACACAATGGAATATTACTCAGATATTAAAAAGAGTGCACTTGAATCAGTTCTAATGAGGTGGATGAAACTGGAGCCTATTATACACAGCGAAGGAAGTCAGAAAGAAAAACACCAATATAGTATATTAACACATGTATATGGAATTTAGACCCACTCCAGTGTTCTTGCCTGGAGAATCCCAGGGACAGGGGAGCCTGGTGGGCTGCCGTCTATGGGGTTGCACAGAGTCGGACACGACTGAAGCGACTTAGCAGCAGCAGCAGCATGAAATTTAGAAAGATGGTAATGATGACCCTATATGCAAGACAGCAAAAGAGACACAGGTGTAAAGAACAGTCTTCTGGACTCGCTGGGAGAAGGCAAGGGTGGGATGATTTTAAAGAATAGCATTGAAACATGTATATTATCATATGTGAAATAGACTGCCAGTCCAGGTTCGACGCATGAGACAGGGTGCTCAGGGCTGGTGCACTGGGATGACCCTGAGGGATGGGATGGGGAGGGAGGTGGGAGGGGGGTTCAGGATGGGGAACACATGTGCACCCACGGCTGATTGATGTCAGTGTATGGCAAAAACCACTAAACTTGTAAAGTAATTAGCCTCCAATTAAAATAAATTAATTAATTTTAAAAATATCTGTGAAAAACAAAACAAAAGCACTAGGAAATGTTTGGTAGCACAAAACAAAAACAACAACATCAAAATAAACAACCTCCACCTTTGGCATAGAGAAATTAGAAACTTGGGATTTAGTTCTGTTCTACATAGAAGTTAAACAGCTTTGCATGTCATAATTAGCTATTTATTCGTTAATTCAACCCATTATTGATCACATGTCCACTATATGCTAGGCTTTTTTCAGCCCGAGAATTTAAAATAAATGGAATTATTATTCATCTCCTTTTTCACAGACTCAAGAGATAGAAATGAATAATTAAACACAATGGATTACAGGGATGGGTCTGGGGAAACATACACAAGGACAGACGTGAGAGGATAACAACAGGGTGAAAGCCAAAGCCAAGTTGTGACTCTACTCGTAGACCAGTGTCTCAGAGAAATTCTGATGCATGCTATGCACGTAAGGAACAGGTCACTGCAAATATTCTTAAGAAAGAATTGGATCCTGTCTATACTATATCCAATGACTGTTCATGCTGCTTCCAGCTATTCCTGGTTTATAAACTTGGTGAGATTACAGTTTATACTTTAAAAAGACTGAATAGTTAGACTATTCTCATGAAATTCACAAATGAATCAAACACATGCTTCCCAAAATTAATTTTGGAATTGTATTCTAAAGCAACTATTTAGAAGTTTTAAGTGAGGATTTTTAATAGATTTCAACTAAAACCGAATCTGTGTGTGTGTGTACCTATTTGTATGAGGGTGTGTACCGATGCGTATGAGGGTATCTTTACTTCCATAGTTACACTGTTATCTTCTCAACAAATTTGATTAGCTAACAGAGTCTTTTTCAAATATCTGTCTCCAAATTCCAAACCCTGATAAAATATATATCTGATTTCTAAGATATACATCAGAGATCAATCCAACTTCTTTATAAATTACAATTCGTCATCAGTCTTTTCTGTTTTCATTCCATCAGTATTCAGTTGTCCTGTATCTGACTAGTGTCTGTCAGCAGATGAAACTGATAGCATATAAGTAGAACAAAAAGCTACAATACAGTGACTGTGCCCTTGAAACAAGATTTTAAGAGTCTCTTTTTCCGGTTCTTTATTTTTTGCCCTCTTCTCTAATCTCTCTGATTGCTGTTCCTTTCTTACAATATTGAGACATACACAGAATATCATTTCAAGAATGGAGGATTCAGTCATGCCCCATGTTTGCACATAGCTCTAATGTGATTGTCTACGATTCCGTAGGCAAACATAATAACACTGAATTGCACACGAAGTCTGTAGTCATATCATCTGTAGCTACAGATGGAAAACAGCCTGCACAAACAGTAGGTATTGCTAACCAGGTGGATTTCCAGGTTCAATATGTTTGAACAAATCTTTGGGTAACAAACACAAAGACATTAGCTACTGGGCAATGTTGAAGAGGTGTTAGGAGAAAGCACTCTCCAGTCCAACCTTAAACATTTTCTGTAAAAATCTAAGAATTATTTGAAGAATCTCAGTCTATCTGAGCCACCTGTCTCGAAGCTTATCTCCTGAATTACCTCAGAAGCAGCTTCCAGGCTGTCAATTGCTCCTCATCTCACTGCTGTGAGATGACCAGTAATTCAACAACAACAAAAATACAGTCTAAATTAGCTGAATGCTCTCAACCTCTAGAGAATTTAAAGTCCGAAAACAAGACTATTTAATGCCTGTTCTTATATCTTATTTGCCTTTATTTGCTTTATTAAAAAAAAAAAATTCTGGTTCTTGCTTATTCAAGTCCCCGAGCAGCAGTTTGAGAAAGGAGAGATCTTCCTGTGATTGTTCTTTTCCTTTCCTCACCATTTATACCTAAGTGACCACAATGACCCCCGATGCTCTTTGATAATGAAACGACCCAAGTGTGGCCTGATACTTACCGGGGCTGCTTCACACACAGTGCCTGACCCCGGTTTTGAGGGATTCCTGTCCTCCCCAGGGCCCCTGACACACACCATTCAGTAGAACACCCAGTTTCAACTTTCACCTTCAGGACCACTTCCCTCCTTAGTGACTCATTCAAGCAGGAAAGGGAAATCTGTGCTGGGGTGTGGAGTTTTCCCTTCAGATTAAAATGCTCCTGGCTGCTGGCAAAATTAGAAAAACAGCTTCAAGGATAAAATAGTTTTATTTCATTTAATGCTACCAGTAGGAGACCATTTTTAACATCTACCTCCAATAAGCGTGCCCCTTTACGATTCAGAAGTCACCCCCACTTCTTATATAATACATATAGCATTTTTACCTTTGAAATTGATTTCTGATGATGACATGGGTATCAAAATTAGGAAAACAGCCAGAAAGCATTTCCTTTCTTTTATGTTTTGTGCCTGTTGCCCTCCCTGTGTCTTTTCATTTATCCTGACAGAGGTTTGTCTCTTTGCCTTTAAAAGTTAAATCCACCTTCATTGCACAATGTAGAAAGAAGTGAAATTAAACTGCAGTGTGTTCCAGAGGAGAAAATCTACTTTATTCATCTCTCAGCCCTACTTTAACTTACACTGACCTAATTACAGCCCACACCAGGAGAGGCAGAAGACCTGAAGGAACGCTTCTGCCACCTAGTGGTCAGAGCCCAGTACTGTGCACTGAGACCACGTTTTGGCTTTATTTTTGAAATGTCTGGCACACAAGTGCAAATGACCTTGTCTAGTCTCTGCATGAATACTGAAGATATGCATCACACACTGCTCTGTTCCTTTGGAGATTCAAAATGTAATGGTCTTCTAAGGAACTCTATTTAGAGAAGGTTAAAGTCATGGCTCTTAAGTTGAACTATAGCTTGAAAAGTGTATTATTAAGACTGTATAACCTGTCATGAAAGTTAAATTGAAAATGATAATGCAAATATTAATAGTCATTAAAGACATCTTTTAAATATCATGCACCGACTTTAATATTTAGGGATGTTGGCACCCTTCTCACTAAATCAATTGCCCTTTCTCATAGCAGCTCTATGATTTAGCTAGCTGAATGATTTTCTCAGGACAGCTACTGGTGTGTTTATTTGTTTGCTTCGGGGAGGAGTAGTGGACATTTCAGAATGTTCCGTTCTCTTTTTTACTGGCTTCATTAACGAGTTATTGATCAGTGACTTGAAAGAAAAACTTGGATGAAAAATGTAGCTAGCCTTAAATCACCAATGCTAATTAAAACAGGGGAAAACAAGGGAATGGAAGGTGCTGAGAATGCCTTAATAGGGAAGCCAATCTCCTCATCCACCAAGGCACCAAGGCAGCAACCATGAAGTCAGCCTGGCATTTTCCTGCCTGGATCACAGAGCAGGGAAATGTCCTGGTGCACAAGTTCTTGTGGATAGAAAAATGAAGGAATCTGCTGTATACAGAATGGGTCATCAATTTGAAAATCATTAGGATAAATAATGGCCAGGGTCACATTTACAGTCCTTTCAACAAAGCATTCAAAAGGGGTGTGATAATTTGCAGTGTTAGAGTGGATTAAGATGCTCTTCAACACCCTGGCTCCAGATTGCTTATCATAATAAATCTAGAGAGAAAATTAGTAAAGAATCTTCATCATTATTTATAAGGACTGTTAAGTACCTACTGTTTTGAGATCTTGTTTAGAGTCATGGTGATATAAGAGTCTATTTATATGATTTATGGCTTAACCAGACCTATTTTATTTTATGAAAACTTGTAGTGTGTTAAAATTGATATGATCACTTATTTATCAAATGCTTATTGGAGAGTGAACTATCAGCCAGCCCCTGAAATAGATACAAGGTTTACATATTACAAGCAAAAACCAACATGGTCAGGCTCTCATGAAGGTTACTTTTATTGTTATCCTCTACTCTCTGTACACTGCACACTAAAATTAGAAGTGATGTATTGCACAGTATATAGAAATCCACCCACTTTTTAATTCCTCTGCCCTTGCTTAAGTCAACCTTCTTTATTTTTAGCTTTCATTGTGTTAATGGCTACCAAACAGGTCACCATATCCAATCTCTGTGTTCTCCCCAAATTAATGTTTAAATCCTTACCCCACCATGTGACAGGACTGGGAGGTAGGAATTTGGGAGGTGATAAGATCATGATGGTGCAGCCCTCATGGATACAATTAAGCTGCTATGAAACAGACCATTGATAACTCTCTCACTCTCTTTCTGACAAATGAGGACACAACACAATGTCAGTAGTTTATAACCTAGATGATGGCCCTCACCAGAACCTGACCATGATGATACCATAATTTCAGACTTCCAGAATGTAGAACTGAGAGAAATAAATTCCTGTGGTTTATAAACAATCTAGCATATGGTATTTTTATTGCAGCCTGAAGAGACTATGACAAATAGTTTCTTTATAATTTGAATTAGGGAGTGGACTTGTACATATCTGGAGAGGGGCATTCCAGACATCAGGAACTGTTAGCACAGCTGGACACTGGACCTTGGTTGGTGCGGTCCATACGCGTTAAGAGGTCAATAAGGCTACAAGAGAATGAAAGAGAGAATGAAACATGTTCCATATCATATAAGTTCTCACCAGCTTTTATAGAAAACACTGGCTTGTACTTTGTAGACAATAGTGCCTTTGGAAGATTTTGAACAGAGGGATGACATTATCCTAATAAAACAAGATCCCTGAGGCTATTACATTGAGAGTAGATTTTTTGTGGACAAATATTTGGAAGCTACTGGGGAAGTTCAGGTAGAGTATAATAATGGCTTGGATGGCAGTCTTAGCATAAGTAGTTGGATTCTAGATATATATAATGATCCATCAGTAACTTCTGAAGAAAGGTATTTGGGATAAAAGAAGAAGACAGAAGTAAAGGAGTGACCCCAAGATTTCTGATATCTAAAACTGGAAAAACGGAGTTGCCATTAACACCAAAGGGGAAGAGAGAGGGAAAACCAAGGTTTGGGGAAAAGATTAAGACATATTAAGTTTGAGATATTTATTTGAAATGCAAATAGAGATGAGTAGGCAGTTGTATTTTTGTCTGTAATTTAGGGTGAGAGATCTGAAAATATATTTGGAATTTTCAGAATACAAATGGTGTTTCAAGTCCTGAGACTATATGAGTTCACCGAGAGAGAACACAAATAGCAAAGAATAGAGTTTTAAAGACTTTCTCAATTCTGGAGTATTCCACTATTAATAAATTAAGAATAAAAGGGAAAACACAAAAAGGAGATTAAAAATATAAGTGCTAAATACACAAAAAACAAGAGAACTTTGTTCTTGAAGTCCAGTGAGGAGTTCTTATAAGTGAAGGAACAATCAACATATCAGCCCAGCTTATATAAATCAAGTAAGATGAACACTGAAAACCGACTATTGAATTTAACAGCATGGAAATCATGAATGACCTTGACAAAAGCAGGGCTGGTAGACTGTGAGAAAAATAACATAACTGGATAAGATTTAAGAGAGAACAGGTGGAAGAGACGATATGAAGAAAGTAAATACATAATCAAATGTACTAGTATACAGCATACAATATTAGTTATGTCCATATCATTCCAAGCATTTGATAAATCAGTCATGATGAGTGTGTACCTCAAGACAAAACATGATTAATTCTTGAGCCTCTTTAGAATTACATAGATAATGAATTAACAGTAACTGAAGTAACATACACAAAAAAACCATAAAACCTCTTCATTATTATTATTATTGTTGTTGTTCTTTATATTATTTCCTTTCTTTATATTCTTCCAACTGCAAAATTAGACATATTTAGATTGGTGCAAAGGTAATTGTAGTTTTGCATTGTTGAACTTTGCTGTTTGATATTAGAATACATTCTTAAATAAATGTGGCTATGTTACATCATTTTAATGTGCATTTCTCATTTTATGATTTTTGCTTTTACTAATGATTTTCTAGCCTCCCCTGTCCATGGAATTCTCCAGGCAAGAATATTGGAGTTGGTAGCCATTTCCTTCTCCAGGGGACCTTCCCGACTCAAGGACCAAACCCAGGTCTTCTGCATTGCAGGCAGACTGTTTACCATCTGTGCTACCACGGAAACCCTAATGACATATTACTTACTCTTTATTTTATATTTATTGTAGACTAAAGAAATTATGTTAGACGAAAAGTAAATTCAAGAGATTTTCTTGAGTTCAAAATGGGTCATAAAGCAGCAGAGACAATTCGCAATATCAACAATGCATTTGACCCAGGAAATGGTTCAAGAAGTTTTACAAAGGAGACTAGTCTTGAAGATGAGGAGCATAGTGACCAGCCTTCGGAAGTTGACAACAATCACTGAAGCTGATACTCTTACAATTACACAAGAAGTTGCCCAAGAGCTCAGCGGTGACCATTCTACGGTCGTTCAACGTTTGAAGCAAATTAGAAAAGTGAAAAAGCTAGATAAGTGGGTACAACATGAGCTGATCCCAAATTTAAAAAAAAATCATTTTGAAGTGTCATCTTCCTTTATTCTACACAACAACAATGAACCATTTCTCAATCAGATTGTGACATGTGATGAAAAGTAGATTTTATATGTCACTCTGCAATGACCAGCTCAGTGGCTGGACTGAGAAGAAATTCCAAAGCACTTCCTAAAGCAAAACTTGCACTAAAAAAAAGGTCATAGTCACTGTTTGGTGGTCTGCTAACCATCTGATCACTACGGATTTCTGAATTCTGGTGAAACCATTACATCTGAAAAGTATGCTCAGCAAATCCATGAGATACACCAAAAACTGCAATTCTTGCAGCCAATACTGGTCAACAGAATGGGCCCAATTCTTATCCATGACAAGTGCCCCACACATCTCGCATAACCAATGCTTCAAAAGTTAGATGAATTGGGCTATGAAATTTTTCCTCATCTGCCATATTCACCTGATTTCTCACCAACTGACTAACCAGTGAAGAAGAACTAAAGAGCCTCTTGATGAAAGTGAAAGAGGAGAGTGAAGAAGTTGGCTTAAAGCTCAAAATGCAGAAAACGAAGATCATGGCATCCAGTCCCATCACTTCATGGCAAATAGATGGGGAAACAGTGGCTGACTTTATTTTTCTGGGCTCCAAAATCACTGCAGATGGTGATTGCAGCCATGAAATTAAAAGACACTTGCTCCTTGGAAGGAAAGTTATGACCAACCTAGATAGCATGTTAAAAACCAGAAACATTACTTTGCCAACAAAGGTCCATCTAATCAAGGCTATCATTTTTCCAGTGGTCATGCATGCGTGTGAGAGTTGGACTATAAAGAAAGCTGAGTGCCAAAGAACTGATGCTTTTGAACTGTGGTGTTGGAGAAAACTCTTGAGAGTCCCTTGGACTGCAAGGAGATCCAACCAGTCCATCCTAAAGGAGATCAGTCCTGGGTGTTCATTGGAAGGACTGATGTTGTAGCTGAAACTCCAATACTTTGGCCACCTGATGCAAAGAGCTGACTCATTTGAAAAGACCCTGACACTGGGAAAGACTGGGGGCAGGAGGAGAAGGGGACAACAGAAGATGAGATGGTTGGATGGCATCACCAACTCAATGGACATAGGTTTGAGTGGACTCCCAGAGTTGGTGATGGATAGGGAGGCCTGGAGTGCTGTGTTGATGGGGTCACAAAGAGTCAGACACGACTGAGCAACTGAACTGAACTGAACTGACTGAACTGACTACCAGTTCTTCACATCTCAACAACTTTTTGCATGGAAAATGTTTCCACAACCAGCAGGGGGCAGAAAATGCTTTATAAAAGCTTGTTGAATACCAAAGAGTGGATGTTTTAACTAAAGGAATAGACAAAATTATTTCTCACTGGCACAAATATGTTGATTATAATGGTTCTTATTTTGATGAATAAATATGCATTTGAGCCTAGCTATAGCTAGGCTATAATGATTTGAAATCCACAATCTGAAACTGCAATTACTTTTCACCAACATAAAGAGTTTAGTTACTACAATTCACAAGTGACCATTTATAAAGAAATCAACCGTAATAACTAAGTGAGATTAGATAGTCAAAGGTATGTGTTTTTTTTTTTTTTTTTTCAGTAATCATGTGCAGGTATGCTAGTTGGACTATAAAGGCTGAACACTGAAGAATTGATGCTTTTGAATTGCGGTGATGGAGAAGACTCTTGAGAGTCCTTTGGACGGAAAGCAGATGGAATCACTCAATCCTAAAGGAAATCAACCTTGAATATTCATTGGAAGGATAGATTTTGAAGCTGAAGCTCTAATACTTGGGCCACCTGATGCAAAGAGCCAACTCATTGGGAAAGGCCCTGATGCTGGGAATGAGTGAAGGCTGGAGGAGAAGGGGACGACAGAGGATGATTTGGTCAGATAACATCACCGACTCAATGGACATGAGTTTGAGCAAACTTTGGGAGATAGTGTAGGACAGAAGAGCCTGGTATGTTGCAGTTTATGGGGTTGTAAGGAGCTAGACACAACTCAGCAAATGAACAAAAACAATACCAGTAAATGGATCATATATACAAAAGTGTCTTGTAACCATGATTAAGGTGAGAAAAGCATACAAATTTCTTTAAAAGAAGACTGAGTTCCAAAAATAAGACAGTTCGGTTCAGTCACTCAGTCATGTCCAACTTTTTGTGACCCCATGGACAGCAGCATGCCAGGCTTTCCTGTCCATCACCAACTCCAGGAGCTTGCTCAAACTCATGTCAATTCAGTAGGTGATGCCATCCAAACATCTTATCCTCTGTAATCCCTTTCTCCTCTGGCCGTTGTTTTCTGCCATAAGGATGGTGTCATCTGAATATCTAAGGTTATTGATATTTTTCCCGGCAATCTTGATCCAAGCTTGTGCTTCATCCGGCCCTGCATTTCTCATGATGTATTTTGCATATAAAATAAGCAGGGTGACAATATACAGCCTTGACGTATTCCTTTCCCAATTTGGAACCAGTCCATTGTTCAATGTCTGGTTCTAACTGTTGCATCTTGACTTGCATACAGATTTCTCAGAAGGCAGGTAAGATGGTCCAGTATTCCCATCTCTTTCAGAATTTTCCACAGTTTGTTCTGAACCACATTGTCAAAGTCTTTGGCATAGTCAATAAAGCAGAAGTAAAAAAAAATAAAGAAAGAAGAAGTAGATGTTTCTCTGGACTCCCTTGCTTCTTCTAGGATCCAATGGATGTTGGCAATTTGATCTCTGGTTCCTCTGCCTTTTCTAAATCCAGCTTGAACAACTGGAAATTCTTGGTTCACATACTGTCAAAGTCTAGCTTGAAGAATTTTGAGCATTACTTTGCTAGTGTGTGAAATGAGTGCAATGGTGCAGTAGTTTGAACATTCTTTGGCATTGCCTTTCTTTGGGATTGGAATGAAAACTGACCTTTTCCAGTCCCATGGCCACTGCTGAGTTTTCCACATTTGCTGAGTTTTCCAAATTTGTGAAGTACAGCACCTTCACAGCATCATCTTTTGGGATTTGAAATAGCTCAACTGGAATTCCATCACCTGCACTGGCTTTGTTCGTAGTGGTGCTTCCTAAGACCCAATTGACTTTGCATTCCAGGATGTCTGGCTCTAGGTTAGTGATCTCAGTATCATGGTTATCTGGGTCATGAAGATGTTTTTTGTATAGTTTTTCTCTGTATTCCTGCCACCTCTTCTTAATATCTTCTGCTTCTGTTAGGTCCATCCGATTTCTGTCCTTTATTGAGCCCATCTTTGTATAAAGTGTTCCCTTGGTATCTTTAATTTTCTTGAAGAGATCTCTAGTCTTTCCCATTCTATTGTTTTCCTCTATTTCTTAGCACTGATCACTAAGGAAGGCTTTCTTATCTCTCTTTGCTATTCTTTGGAACTCTGCATTCAAACCAGTATCTCTTTCCTTTTCTCCTTTGCCTTTCACTTCTCTTCTTTTATCAGCTACTTGTAGGGCCTCCTCAGACAACCATTTTGCCTTTTTGCACTTCTTTTTCTCAGGGATGGTCTGGATCACTGCCTCCTATACAATGTCACGAACCTCTGCCCATAGTTCTTCAGGCAGTAAGTCTATCAGATCTATTCCCTTGAATCTATTTGTCACTTCCACTGTATAATCATAAGGGATCTGATTTAGGTCATATCTGAATGGTCGAGAGGTTTTCCATACTTTCTTCAACCTAAGTCTGAATTTTGCAATAAGAAGTTCATGATCTGAGCCACAATCAGCTCCCAGTCTTTATTTGCAGACTGTATCAAGCTTCTCCCTCTTTGGCTGCAAAGAATGTAATCAATCTAATTTCGGTATTGACCATCTGGTGATGTCTATGTGTAGAGTCTTCTCTTGTGTTGTTGGAAGAGGGTGTTTGCTATGACCATGAGACTCTATGAGCCTTTGCCCTGCTTCATTCTGTATTCCAAGGTCAAATCTGCCTGTTATTCCAGGTATTTCTTGACTTCCTACTTTTGCATTCCAGTCCCCTATGATGAAAAGGACATCTTTTTCAGGTGTTAGTTCTAGAAGGTCTTCGTACAAAATAAGACAAATAATTTAATTTTAATTCATTTGATAAATTAATAGAAAGTTAATAAAATTTACTGTTAATGAACATTAAGCAAAACAAAGATTACTGTTAATGAACATTAAGCAAAACAAATAAATCTAGACCCTGATTATCATTTACCTTGAGATGATTAAAAAGTGTCCTAAGAAATTTTCTTGTCTTCAGTACCTACACTTAAGAGAACATGATCTCGAACTAAGAAGAGGTAAATAATATTCAGGAAAAATGAATTTTTAGAAAAAATGCAATTTTAGAACCAATTCATAAAATATAAATAATAAAAATACAAATCATGTATTAAATTCTTCTGCATCTAAAATACTGATACACAAAAAGCCCAAATAACCAGAACTATCTTGAGCAAGATAAACAGAGCTAAAGGAGTTAGGCTCTCTGACTTCAAGTCATACTACAAAGCTACAGAAATAAAACAGTATGGTACTGCCACTAAAACAAATACAGATCAGTGGAACAGAATATAAATCTCAGAAATAACCCCACACACCTATGATAATCTAAAACAAAAGAGGCAAGAATATACAATGGAGAAAGGTTTCTTAAATTAGGCTGCTGCTGCTAAGTCGCTTTAGTTGTGTCTGACTCTGTGCGACCCCATAGATGGCAGCCCACCAGGCTCCCCTGTCCCTGGGATTCTCCAGGCAAGAACACTGGAGTGGGTTGCCATTTCCTTCTCCAATGAATGAAAGTGAAAAGTGAAAGTGAAGTCACTCAGTCGTGTCTGACTCTTCGTGATCCCATGGACTGCAGCCTACCAGGCTCCTCCGTCAATGGGATTTTCCAGGCAAGAGTACTAGAGTAGGGTGCCATCGCCTTCTCCTCTTAAATTAGGCAGCAACATGTAAAATAATGAAATTTGAATATTCCCTAACACCATATACAAAAATAAACTCAAAATAGATCAAAAATCAAAATGTAAGGCCAGACACTATAAAACTCTAAAGGAAAATATAGACAGAACACCCTTGGGCATAAATTGCAGTTATATATTTTTTGATCCACTTCCTAGAGTAATGAAAATAAAAACAAAAATAAATGGGAACTTACTAAACTTAAAAGCTCTTGAACAGCAAAGGAAACAATAAGAAAACTAAAAGGCATCGCAAAGAATGGGAAAAAATATTTGCAAATGAAGCAACTAACAATGCATCAATCTCTAAAATATATCAGCAGCTCATGCAACTCTATGTCAAAAAAACGAACAATCCAGTCAAAATATGGGTGGAAGATCGAAGTAGACATTTTTCCAAAGAAGACATACAAATGACTAACAGACCCATGAAAAGATGCTCAACATCGCTAATTATCAGAGAAGTGTAAATCAAAACTACAGTGAAGAATCACTTCACACTGGTCAGAATGGTCATCATTACAACGTCCAAAAATAATGAACGCTGGAGAGGGTTTGGAGAAAAGGGAACTCTCCTACAATGTTGCTTGGAATGTAAATTGGTACAAACACTATGGAGATAGTATGGAGGTTCCCTAAGAAACTTAAAGTAGAACCACCACATGATCCTACAATTCCCCTCCTGGGAATATACCCAGAGAAAACCGTAATTCAAAATAATACAAAGATACATGCACCCCAGTGTTCATTACAACACTATTTACAATAGCAAAGATATGGAAGCAACCTAAATGCCCGCTGACAGAAGATAAAGAAGAGATAGTACATATACACAATGGAATATTACTCATCTATAAAAAGAACAAATAATGCCATTTACAGCAACACAGATGGACCTAGAGAGATTATCGTACTAAGCGAAGGAAGTCAGAGGGAGAAAGGCAAATATCATACGATACCACACATACATGGAATCTAATCTTAAAAAATGATACAAATGCACTATTTTCAAAACAGAAATAGCCTTACATATATCAAAAGCAAACTCATTTTTCAAAGGGGAAACACAGGGGTGAGGAAGAGGGGATAAGTGTGGAGGTTGAGATAAATACACACATGTCTTATGTCTTGCATAAATAAGACAGATAACCAACAAGGACATACTGTGTAGCACCAGGACCTCTACTCCATATTCTGTGATAACCTATAAGAATAAAGGATCTAAAAAGAATGAATATATGTATATGTGTGTGTGTGTATACATAAAACTGAATCACTTTGCTGTATATGTGAAACTAACACATTGTAAATCAACTATATATCAATAAAATTAAAATTAAAGGAAAAAAATTGAGGCCAAAGAGAAAAGAAAAATCATGAATAAATCACAGAGGGCCACCTTAATATAAATCAGACCTGTGATAGCTGGAAGTGTTCCCCAAAGCAGAGTGTTATAGAAGAGCACTCTATGCAGTTTGAACAAGATTATTCCATGATCTTACTGTGAAATATCTTTTAGATTTTGGCAAGATACTTTAAAGGCTCTTATTTTAAGTTAATTATGTTTGAGAGCTGAATCTGAGTCTAGCAAAGGGAAGTGAAAATTTCACCTGAGGATCTTAATCCTTAAGAGTTAGAAAGCTTTCCACTGAAGAAGGCAGAACATTTGAGGACATGACTTTCCTAGTCTTTGGCCTATAAATATATTAAATCCTCTTTTAAATCCTCCCTTCCTTTAGTCTTAAAGTCTGTGAAGCCAGGATTTACTATTTCATCTATACAGAAAAAAAAAAGAAAAGATGTCCACATTAAGGTTTCTTATGAGTTATAAACAGTCTGTTGAAATCAATTTTAAACATTAATAAAGAGTATTGGAAAGATGAAATAAAACATACACAGAGCAAGAAGAGAAAAAAGAAATAAAACAGAACATTTGTTTAGTATTAAAAATTCATTAGTATATTTGAGGGAATAAAATATATTCATAAGCTCTTTTAAATATTTAATGATAAAGATTTTACTACCAAATAAATTCATTAAAGAGAAATCTTAAATTGATGTGTTTTTTCTTTAATAAAAATGCCAGGTTTAATTATCCCAATCTAAATAGTATAGTGAACATTAAGTTAGTGAACATTAAATCCACTGTAATGTTTTATGCTGTATTACCTTCATTGATATCAATTTAATTAAAGTATGCATTGGCAAGGACAAGAAAAATTTGTTTAAAACAAAGATTGTATTAGTCATTGTCACACCTGAAAATTAAGCACCCCCAAATGATCCTTTCTTTAATGTTTCCTACAAAACTATTCTAGGGAAGTAAGTCTGGAGAAACCATAATGAGTACATTTTTATTGTTTTTATCTAATAAACGAAAAAAATTTTAATTGCTATGTCAGAAAAATACTGTTTTTAGATGGACAAAGGATAAAGGTTTAAATGGGTATCTAAGAAAATCTGATTTTGATAATATACTTTTCTTGAACTACTATATTTAAACTCATTTGTCTGTGTTTGATTTGCTTTGAAATATAAACAAAAATACGAATGG
Source organism: Bos indicus (assembly GCF_029378745.1). Lineage (NCBI taxonomy): Eukaryota > Metazoa > Chordata > Mammalia > Artiodactyla > Bovidae > Bos > Bos indicus. The sequence goes on from NC_091768.1 coordinate 79,348,907, forward strand.
TGAGAATAGTGTTCTTTGTAAATGAAGTTTTATTGTTATTTATTTTATCTCTTACTTATAGTTGAGACTCTGGACTTCAGTGAACAATAGATATTTATTGAATGTATGTATGTTTGAAAGACTAGATGGTTTGAAAAATGAATGAATGAAATATCACTTATGCTATTTTAAAGTTGAAGACCTTTAGTCTTGGAAATATTAAGTAAATTACTTAGATAATTATTAATGGAAACACTGAAGATCCTGTTGTGATGCTGAGGACTCTTCACTATGATAGTCTTCTCATCAGTGGAAACACTATTTAAGCAAGAGTAGGGGTAGCAGTTTGAGGAGTGACAATTGCTATATAAAGAAACATAGTTATAACTAGTAACCTAACATCTGCTTAAACATTGACTAAAGTGAACTAGGAGACAGATCATCAATGAAGTGATTATGAACTGGATTGATACAGTAAATGAAGATACAATAAGGGAAAAGACAGTATTTCAGATACCTCATCACTTCAGTTCAGTTCAGTCATTCAGTCATGTTCAACTCTTTGTGACCCTATGGATTGCAGCACACCAGGCTTCTCTGTCCATCACCAACTCTCAGAGCCTACTCAAACTCATGTCCATAGAGTTGGTGATGCCATCCAACCATCTCATCCTCTGTTGTCCCCTTCTCCTTCTGCCTTCAGTCTTTCCCAGCATCAGGGTCTTTTCCAATGAGTCAGTTCTTCCCATCAGGTGGCCAAAGTATTGGGGTTTCTGCTTCAGTGTCAGTCCTGCCAATGAATATTCAGGTCTAATTTGCTTTAGGATTCACTGGTTGGATCTCCTGCAGTCCAAGGGGCTCTCAAGTGTCTTCTCAAACACCACAGTTCAAAAGCATCAGTTCTTTAGCACTCAGCTTTCTCTATAGTCCAACTCGCACATCCATACATGACTACTGGAAAAACCATAGCTTTGACTAGATGGACCTTTTGGCAGTGTAATAATGTCTCTGCTTTTTAATATGCTGTCTAGGTTGGTCATAGCTTTTCTTTCAAGGAGAAAGCATCTTTTAATCTCATGGCTGCAGTCCCCATCTACAGTGATTTTGGAGCCCAAAAACATAAAGTTTGTCACTGTTTCCAGTGTTTTTCCATCTATTTGCCATGAAGTGATGGGACCAGATGCTATGATCTTAGTTTTCTGAATGTTGAGTTTTAAGCCAACTTTTTTCACTCTCCTCTTTCACTTTCATTAAGAGATACCTCATAGGAGCTATAAAACCTGAATAAATGAGATAAGAGTGCTGAGAAATCTAAGGAAAATCCCAGTTATTTGTGGGATCTGATGAATGATATTCATTTTGATTAAGGAGGAAAAATGTGACTCCTTGAGGAAAATATGATAATTCAGTTTCAAAATTCTATTTTGTGAAGGGAGTGTAGATAGCAAGATAGGCAAGTCTACCAGGAATTAAGTAAAAAGCCCCAATTTTAATAAAAATTTAAAATGCTAAAAGTGTGGTAGTGAAGCATTGATCTTTATCTTTATTGAAGGAACTCAAGTGTATGAATGAACAATATACTAACTCTCTTCCTGCTCCTCAGTGATGTCAAGATCTTTTTTCCTTTGGGCTTTTCTATTATTGTATCTTCTGCCTAGAATGATCTTACATATATTTCCTTGGCTGATTTTGCTTTATTGTTCAACTAGCTACTGAAATATCATCCCTCAGAATAACCTTTCCTAATCTTAGTACTTGTAATATATAAAGCATTGCTTTATGTTCTTTTACATGTATTAACTCATTTAATCCTAATGAAATTCCCATGAGCTAGGTACTATCATAATCACATTTTTCTTAAAGAAAATGGAGGAAAAGAAAGTATAAGAAATCTGTAAAAACAACTAAAAACTAGTCAACTTAGTACCAGAGAAAAATGAGATTTGAACCACGGCAGCTTGTGTCTTAGTACAGGAGCTCAACAACCAATCAATGCTGCCTATTTGTTAATCCTTACTGATAATATTTTAGAATGCAAAACACCCTGAAAACATTGCATTCATTTTTGTCCTGGTACATTTTATGCTGTTTCCAGAAAGCCTGTGTTCATAGACAAAATGCCGAAGGCCTGTACTTCAACATAAGTGTGAAATGAAATAAACCTGCATCAGCAAAGCAGAGGTTGCTTTGACTGTAGATTTTTTAAGGCTTTATTAATTTAAATATTTGCATCCTTTGTACAATGTGATTTTCCATCTGCCCCCCTCCACCCCACCACTAACCAGGTAGAATATATTTCCCATGCCCCTTGGTTTAGTATTAGCCCTATGATGTGCTTTGGCCAACGGAATATTGATGGGAATAACTTGACAGAAAGCCAGAAAAGCATGTATATAACACATCTCTGCTTTCACCCTGAGAAGAACATGGTTTCGTAGTTTGCTGGTTCAGGAAGTAGATCCAGCTGGGATAAGCCTACCCTCCAGCTTATCTGCAAAGTCACAAGCTAAGTAATGATTCTGAGCTTTTGTGGTGGGTAGTAAGAAACGACTGATTCAGAAACTGGTACCAGAAGAGGTGTACTGCCATTATAAAAACCTAAATTTATCTGGCATCACCTTTGCAACAAGCAGCAGGCCCTGAGGAAACAGAAGAGACTCACAAAATGTCAAGGGAACTGTTTTAGGAGGATGAGAAATTGGAGACATGTGTTTTGTAGTGATGAAGTATTTGGTAAAACTCTCATGTAAGGTTACTTAGAAGATTGAAAATAAACCTAATGAATTTTTGGAACTGCACAAGAAGAACTCCAGGGAAAATAGAATGTTGACAACTTGGGCTTTGCTTTTTTTGCTGCGCAAAATGAAAACTAAAACTAAGAGACAGGCTCAAAAATAAGTTGGTAAGCAGAATTTTGATGGCATATACAATCCAGAACTTGCCAAATTAGAAAATAAAACTTTTTCTCATCGTTAACACCCCCAATCAACAAATTATTCTCAAAATAAGATACAGATTGGAAATAAAGAGTCTTTCTTGTAGAATCATGTTCATGTAGATCAATAAAATATATACACACAGCCCTGTCAGATACTAAACCATATTATAAAACTAGAGTATTTTTACAACTTTATTGAGGTATAATTGATATACAAAAACTTCACATGTTAAATGTGTACAATCTGATCAGTTTGGACACATGTAAATACCCATAATATCATCTCCACAATCAAGGTGATAAGCTTTCACCACTTAAATTTTTTTCTTGTGCCTTTTTCCATTTTTTTGAGGCATACCCACTTCATGAAATTTTGAGTGTTCAATAATATATTGCCAACTATAAGCACTATGTTGTACAGCGGATCTCTAGAATCTATTTATCTTGTATAACTATAACTTTATAGTAAAAACTTGAACTCAACTTTCCATTTGCCTCTCTCCCCATCCTCTCAAAACCACTTGTAAGTTTGACTATTTTAGATATCCCTTATAAAGGAGATCATAGTGTATGTGCCCACCAGTCACTTACTTATTTTACTTGGCATAATATCTTTCAGGTCCACCCTTGTGGACCAATAAGTGGTATGGCTTATCTCTTTTTTAAGGCTGAATAGTATTCAATTATATGTATATAACACAGTCTGTATCCATTTGTCTGTCAGTGGATATTTCCATTGTTCCCATATCTTAGCTACTGAGAATCTTAGTAGATATCTTTCTAAGAGCTTGATTTCAATTTTCTGTGTATATACAAATAAGTGGGATTAATTCAAGTAAAATGTATGGTATTGGTGCAAAAAATAAGTAGAGTAATGGAATATATCAGGAACAATAATAAGAGACATAGGTCTCTTATAATAATGGTCTCTTATAATAATGAGACATAGGTTTGGAGAGTCCCAAGCAATGTCTGGGTTTTTGAGAACTAGCAGTTAAAAAAGACAGATGCTCCATCCATCAAGATGGGGAAGACTGGCAAATTAAATATGGTCACAATCTTTTGTTATTCTTGTTACTGAGAGAAAATATTCCACTTCCTTTGAATTTGGTTTTCGCAACTTGTATGACCAATGGAAAGAAATGGTGGTATGAACAATGAATGGAGTGTGGCTGAGCTCTCAGCTGACAGCCTGCTTCTCCAGTCCTATGAGTGAGCCATCTTGGACACACAGCTCAGTGGAATCTCCCAAGCAAGCACCACACCTGTGAGTCCAGTCAACTACAGAAATGTGAGCAATAGGAATAAACTGTAGTTTAAGCTACAATTTGGGGGTCCTTTGTTACAAAGCAATATTTAACTAGAAAGAGGAAGACGAAGGCCTGAAAATAAAGTAAATTCAGGCAATAGTAAGTGCTGTAAAGGAGAGAAAATGAATGAGTCTGGGATATGCATTGATTGACTTAATCTTCACAACAGTATCATTTTTGAATTAGTAAATCTAGAACGAAAAATTTATTTTGAACACCCTTGGCTGGAATTAAATTAGTATGAATGGCTTATAAATATACAATTTGAGAATAAGTGATTAACTGGAAACCAATGCTGTATATCTTCATGTATCAAAAGAAATAGCATATGAAATAATCAAATGTAAAACATCCTCTATTAAAAAGAAAAAAATAGGCAAAAGTAATATAGAAAATGCTAAAATATTTGTAGAATATATCAAAAATATCAGATTATTTAACATGTGAGAAACTTCTAAAAATCAAGAAAAGGAGAGTAAATGTCTTAATTTAAAAATGTACAATATAAGCCAATGAACAAATAAATCTGTAAAAGAAATACAAATGTCAGTGAAAAATATAAAAACATTCAACTTTGTATTGGTAAAATTCAAATAAGGTTATTGATATACTTTAAACCTCTTGCCCTTAAGAAATGAATGTTTTAAAATAAAATTAGACTATCTATTGGTGTAAAAAAATGAATACCTGCTATCCTGTTGCTCAGCCACTTTTCTGAGTGTACTATGGGATTATCACAAAACTAAACAGTATTCAAATACCTTAACACCTTAAAAAACATATTAAAGGAAATTATTGGCAATATGTGAACAAATAAATCCATTAAATATTAATCACTATAAATATAATTCAAAAATATGAATAACATATAATGAAGGATATTTAATAAGTAACAATATTTATATACCAATATCATGATAATATAGACCTACTGTGTCAGTATACAGTTGATACATGATTTTTAAATCATTTTTCAAATTGTTTTGAAATATTGCATCATGAAAAATCCAAGTAATAAAGAAACGTAATAGCTGATTTTGTAATTAGATATAGAGTAAGAGGTAGATAGAGAAAATGAAATCAAGATAGTGATGAATAAAGATGTAACAGAAATCCTGATATAGTAAAAAATAATGAGATAACCTTCACTAAAATGTAAAGTGAAATCTAACAGGTAATAAGCTTAGGTGGAATGTTTATAACCAACTTTACTGAGTTACAATTTACATAAAATAAAATATACTCATTGTAAGTGTAGTTGGATAAATTTTGACAGAGATACACCCATGTAATAACCCTTATATTCAAGATATGGAAATATTCCCATTACTTCTTGAAGTCCCCTCCTGATGCTTTATATATTTTTCTGGTATTTTTAATCAACTTAATTGATAGGTAACCCACAAACAGTAATATGCAATTATTCACAACATAAGACAACTTTAAGATCTACTATTTTTATCCATTATAAAGAAATCTATTATTTTTTAATTTGTTGTCAACAAATTTTTTGGAAAGAAACTTTGAAACCTTATGAAATATTGTTACTCATCAAACTTTCACAAACTAATTTTAGCATCATTGTTCTTTGTTTGTTTTGCTTAGATTAATTAATATGGTACCTTCAAAGTTTTGATTTTCTAACTTCATTGTTTATTGTATATTTATAATTATAATTCTTTTAGGACAGATTTTTCTATATATTTATATATCTATCTATTATCTGCATTGTTACAAAAATGCACACATACAAATGACAGAAAGAGTCCTTGTTACTGTCCAAATTTCCATCTTAATGGAAATTAAATACTAATTTGGGCTTTTAGTTCATCAGTTCATTTCAGTTGCTCAGTTGTGTTCGACTCTTTGTGCCATGGACTGCAGCATGCCAGGCTTCCCTGTCCATCACCAACTCCTAGAGCCTACTCAGACTCATGTCCATTGAGTTGGTGATGCCATCCAACCATCTCATCCTCTGTCGTCCCCTTATCCTGACTTCAAACTTTCCCAGCATCAGGGTCTTTTCCAATGAGTCAGTTCTTCACATCAGGTGGCCAAAATATTGGAGTTTCAGCTTCAGCATCAGTCCTTTCAGTGAATATTCAGGACTGATTTCCTTTAGGATTGACTGGTAAAGTTCTGTATTTCACTAAAATTAACTGTGAAATTTATAGTTATATTTTATTAAATCACTTAATGCTTTATCTCTTTAGTAATAAATGATGATGAGTTAATAAAGCAGTGGTCCAATGCATAGTGAAAAGCTTAGATATAAAAAGTTAATTCCTATAAGGATTTAATTCCAGTATATAAGAGATCAGGTAATGCTTCCTTACTTATAAAGTGAGAGATGATAACAATAATACCTATTTTATAAGATTGTTGTGAAGATTAAGTGAAAGAATTAAAGGAAAAAAAGAAATAAGGTATAGAGTACAGTTCTTAACCTATAATGAATCATTTGAAAGTTGTCCTTATTATTAGATAGTATCGCTATACCCTTAATACTAAAATATTCCTTATTAGTTAAAATGGTTAAAAATTGCAACAGAGTAAGTGAATATGAAGTATAGTGAAAATATCTTGAAATTTAAATCCCTCATTTTGTATTTGAGTCCTAGCTGTGTTGCTTAGAAGGGATGTTCTGTGCTTGCTATGTGACCATACATGAAATTATTTAACTGTTCTGCACTATTCTGTCCCTTTAACTGTATAATGGAGATGATGATGATGATGACTATGTTTTTGCCTTATGTACTTGAGTACTCTTAAGAATTCACATACTTGAAATTTGTAGTATAAAGTTTTCCAAAATTAGAATGATGTAAGCAGAAGATATTAAGAAGAGGTGGCAAGAATACACAGAAGAAATATACAAAAAAGATCTTCATGACCCAGATAATACGATGGTGTGATCACTCATCTAGAGCCAGACATTCTTGAATGTGAAGTCAAGTGGGCCTTAGAAAACATCACTACAAACAAAGCTAGTGGAGGTGATGGAATTCCAGTTAAGCTATTTCAAATCCTGAAAGATGATGCTGTGAAAGTGCTGCACTCAATATGCCAGCAAATTTGGAAAACTCAGCAGTGGCCACAGGACTGGAAAAGGTCAGTTTTCATTCCAATCTCAAAGAAAGGCAATGCCAAAGAATGCTCAAACTACTGCATAATTGCACTCATCTCACATGCTAGCAAAGTAATGTTCAAAATTCCCCATGCCAGACATCAACAGTATGTGAACCAAGAACTTCCAGATGTCCAAGCTGGATTTAGAAGAGGCAGGGGAACCGGAGATCAAATTTCGAACATCCGCTGGATCATGGAAAAAGCAAGAGAGTTCCAGAAAAACATCTATTTCTGCTTTCCTGACTATGCCAAAGCCTTTGACTGTGTGGATCACAATAAACTGTGGAAAATTCTGAAAGAGAATGAGAATACCAGACCACCTGACCTGCCTCTTGAGAAACCTATATGCAGGTCAGGAAGCAACAGTTAGAACTGGACATGGAACAACAGACTGGTTCCAAATAGGAAAAGGAGTACGTCAAGGCTGTATATTATCACCCTGCTTATTTAACTTCTATGCAGAGTACATCATGAGAAATGCTGGACTGGAAGAAGCACAAGTGGAATCAAGATTGCCGGGAGAAATATCAATAACATCAGATATGCAGATGACACCACCCTTGTGGCAGAAAGTGAAGAGGAACTAAAAAGCCTCTTGATGAAAGTGAAAGTGGAGAGTGAAAAAGTTGGCTTAAAGCTCAACATTCAGAAAATGAAGATCATGGCATCTGGTCCCATCACTTCATGGGAAATAGATGGAGAAACAGTGGAAACAGTGTCAGACTTTAGTTTTGGGGGCTCCAAAATCACTACAGATGGTGACTGCAGCCATAAATTAAAAGACGCTTACTCCTTGGAAGGAAAGTTATGACCAACCTAGATAGCATATTCAAAAGCAGAGACATTACTTTGCCAACAAAGGTCCATCTAGTCAAGGCTATGGTTTTTCCTGTGGTCATGTATGGATGTGAGAGTTGGACTGTGAAGAAGGCTGAGCACCGAAGAATTGATGCTTTTGAACTGTGAGGTTGGAGAAGACTCTTGAGAGTGTCTTGGACTGCAAGGAGATCCAACCAGTCCATTCTGAAGGAGATCAGCCCTGGGATTTCTTTGGAAGGAATGATGCTAAAGCTGAAACTCCAGTACTTTGGCCACCTCATGCAAAGAGTTGACTCATTGGAAAAGACTCTGATGCTGGGAGGGATTGGGGGCAGGAGGAGAAGGGGACGACAGAGGATGAGATGACTGGATAGCATCACTGATTCGATGGACATGAGTCTGAGTGAACTCCAGGAGTTGGTGATGGACAGGGAGACCTGGCGTGCTTGATTCATGGGGTCATGAAGAGTCGGACACGACTGAGCGACTGAACTGAACTGAACTGAACTGAGCACACACTAATATGCTATATGTAGACTTAGCGAATGTTAACAACTTGACAGATCTGTTTAAGCTTTTCTTTTTTTTTTTTTTAGCATTGTTATACACACTCATAAACCACCCAGGACTATGTTATAGAGAGGTAAGCAGAACTTTAAAATTAACATATATCTTCCTTATCCATTTATTGCATAAATGTATGTCACATTGTATAGTTTTAAAGATACATATGTGACTAATTTTATTTAATGCATCACTTACCAAACAATGTTATCTAGATTCACAGATACTGATAAACCTAGTTCACTTATTTTAACCTCTATGAATTTTTCATTAGTTTTTATTGGAGTATAGTTGCTTTACAATGTTGTGTGAGTTTCTGCTATACTAACAAAGCAAAGGGAAGCAGCTTTATGCCTACATATATCCCCTCTTTATAGATTTCCTTTGAATTTAGGTTACCACAGATCATAGAGTAGAGTTCCCTGTGCTATACAGTATGTTCCCATTAGTTATCTATGTTAAATATAGTATCAATCACCAACGTATGGACATGAACTTGGGCAAACTCTGGGATATGGTGGGGGACAGGCAGGCCTGATGTGCTGCAGTCTATAGGGTTGCAAGGAGTTGGACATGACTGGGAGACTGAACAGCAACATCAATAGTGTATATACGTCAATCCCAATCTCCCAATTCACCCTACCGATCCCCTTTTCCCTTAATATCCATACATTTGTTCTCTACATCTATGTCTCTATTTCTGCTTTGCAAATAAGATCATCTATACCATTTTTCTAGATTCCACATATCTGCGTTAGGTATAATATTTGTTTTTCTCTTTCTGACTTCACTCTGTACGACAGTTCTTACGTCCATCCACATCTATGTAGATGGCACACTTTCATTCCTTCTTATGGCTGAGTGATATTGCACTGTATTTCTGTTCCACTTCTTTATCCACTCTGTTGATGGACATTTAGGTTGCTTCCATGTCTTGGCTATTTTAAATAGTGCTGTAATGAACATTGGGGTATATTTGTCTTTTCAAGTTATGGTTTTCTAGGGGCATATGTCCAGTAGTAGGATTGCTAGGTCTGTGGTAGATCTATGTTTAGTTTTTAAGGAACCTCTATACTATTCTCCACAGTGGCTGTACCAGTTTACATTCCCCACAATAGTGTAAGATGTTCCCTTTTCTCCACACCCTCAAACATTTATTGTTTGTAGATTTTGTGATTTCCATTCTGACTGGTGTGAGGTGATACCTCACTATAGTTTTGATTTGCATTTCTCTGATAATTAGTGATGTTGAGCATCTTTTCAGGTGTCTGTTGGTCATCTGTATGTCTTCTTTGGAGTAGTATCTATTTAGATCTGCTTGCACCCATTTTTTGATTGGATTGCTTGTTTGTTTGTTTTGACATAGAGCTGCATGAACTGCTTATATATTTGGGGGATTACTTCCTTGTCAGTGTATTTATTTGCAACTGTTTCCTCCCATTCTGAGGGTTGTCTTTTCATATTCTTTATGGTTTCCCTTTTGCTGCGCAAAAAGCTCTAAGTTTAATCAGGTCCCATTTATTTATTTTTGTTTTTATTTTCATTATTCTAGGAAACAGGTCAAAAAGATCTTACTGAGATTTATATTAAAGACTGTTCTGTCTATGTTTTTCTCTGAGAGTTTTATAGTGTCTGGTCTTATATTTAGGTCTTTAATCCATTTTGAGTTTATTTTTATATATGATGTTAGGGAGTATTCTAATTTCCTTCTTTTACATGTAGCTATCCAGTTGTCCCAGCACCACATACTGAAGAAATTGTCTTTTCTCCACTGTATATTATGGCCTCTTTTGTCATAGATTAGGTGACCATAGGTACATGGGTTTATCTCTAGCTTTCTATCTTGTTCTATTGATCTATATTTCTGTTTTTGTACCAGTACTATGTTGTCTTATTTACTATAGCTTTGAAGTACAGTCTGAAGTCAGGGAATCTGATTCCTCCAGCTCATTTTTCTTTCTCAGGATTGCTTTGGCTATTTAGGGTGTTTTGTGTTTCCACACAAATTGCAAATATGTTTGTTCTAAGTCTGCGAAAAACGCCATTGGTAACTTGATGGAGATTGCACTGAATCTGTAGATTGCTTTGGGTAGTCTAGTCATTTTCACAATATTGATTCTTCCAACCCAAGGAGATGGTGTGTCTCTCCATCTGTTTGTGTAGTCTTTAATTTCTTTCATCAGCGTCATAGAGTTTATAGTTTTCTGTGTACAGGTCTTTTACCTCTTAAGTTTATTCCTAGGTATTTTATTCTTTTTGTTGCAATGGTAAATGAGATTGTTTCCTTAATTTTTCTTCCTGACTTTTCATTGTTAGTATGTAAGAATGCAAGGGATTCTGTGTATTAATTTTGTATCCTGAAACTTTACTAAGTTCATTGATGGGCTCCAGTAGTTTTCTGATGGCATCTTTAGGATGTCCTCTGTATAGTATCATGTCATCTTCAAACAGTGACAGTTTTGCTTCTTCTTTTCCAATTTGGGCCACTTTTATTTCATGTAATTGATTTGTGTTTTGACTTAGAGAATTTCCTTCCAATTCCTAAATTCTAATGTGTGTACATGTGTGACAGAGTATGTGATAATTCCATGAAATACAACACAGCTTTTATGCTTAAATAAAACAAAAGCAAAAATAAGGTTGAGAAACTCTAGGCTTTAAATCATAATTCTTTGTAAAGTTGGAAGAATTTTGCTGGAGGCAGAAAATCATGAAAAGAGTTATAACCATGTCAGATATGAATACATGTTGCTTATATGTGGAAAAATTGTCTAAGTCAAATAAAAATTGTGAAACATTTTATGAGGATCCTTAGGGTAGCTTTCATTCTGTTTTTATCATCTCCAGATTATACTGTCACCCTCATTCTCACCCTCTAAAAGTGAAGTAAATCTGTTTTCTGAAGAAAATCTTGAACTCATAAGAATTTGAAAGTATGTGCTACTACACAGAAGTAAACACTTTACTATATATATTTGCTATAGATAAGATGTGTTTGTTTGTGTGTAGAGGAGCAATTTAGTGACTATTTTTAAAAGACATGTTTGGAACAATTGGGAATTTTGATATGGACTACAGCATATGAGGGGCTTCCCCGTTGGTCAGCGGTAAAGAATCTGACTGCTATGCAGAAGACACAAGAGACTCAGCTTAGATTCTTGGGTTGGGAAAATCCCCTGGAGGAAGGCATGGCAACCCACTCCAGTATTCTTTCCTGGAGAGTCTCCTGGACAGAGGAGCCTAGTAGGCTGCAGTTCACAGGGTCACACAGAGTTGGACACAACTGAAGTCACTTAGCATGCATGCACCCATAGCATATTGGATAACAATAAAGTGCCAATGTTACATTTCTTGAATAATGTGATAATTATGGTTCAGTAGTAAAATGTATTTTTAGGGGATGTATGCTGACAAATTTAGGGCTGAAGTGTCATAATATTTATAAATTACTTTTAAACATGAGTGTGCATGTGTGTGAGTGTGTAGAAAGAGAGACAGGGAATGACACATTGTTAACAATTAGTGTATTTATATAAAGAATATATAAATGCTCTTTCACTCATTAGAAATATTCTAAGAAATATAAGCACCTTAAAGTGGACATATTTTTAGTCTTCCTATATCTCAATAAATAATTTAATCTTTCACTCATCAAATTCAGAAACCCTCTCTCCAAGCAATGTTCATCGCAGCACTGTTTATAATAGCCAGGACATGGAAGCAACCTAGATGCCCATCAGCAGATGAATGGATAAGAAAGCTGTGGTACATATACACAATGGAGTATTACTCAGCCATTAAAAAGAACACGTTTGAATCAGTTCTAATGAGGTGGATGAAACTGGAACCTATTATACATAGTGAAGTAAGCCAGAAAGAAAAACACCAATACAGTATACTAACGCATATATATGGAATTTAGAAAGATGGTAACAATAACCCTGTGTATGAGACAGCAAAAGAGACACTGATGTATAGATCAGTCTTATGGACTCTGTGGGAGAGGGAGAGTGTGGGATGATTTGGGATAATGGCATTGAAACATGTATAATATCATGTATGAAATGAGTCACCAGTCCTGGTTTGATGCACGATACTGGATGCTTGGGGCTGGTGCACTGGGACGACCCAGAGGGAGGGTATGGGGAGGGAGGAGGGAGGAGGGTTCAGGATGGGGAGCACGGGTATACCTGTGGCGGATTCATTTTGATGTTTGGCAAAACTAATAGAATATTGTAAAGTTTAAAAATAAAATAAAATTTAAAAAAATTTTCCAATTACTGTTGATTTTCTCTTGAATATATTCAAATATGTCTGCCCCTTTCCAAACCTATAGCATTTTTATATTAACATAATTTTTGACATTTTGCAAACTATGATCAACATTCCTCATCAAACCAAGAATAAGCCTGCCAAAACATAATGATGTCATCACCGCTTGAATGCTTCCTGTGGCTTCCTATTGTACTCAGTACAAATCCTATAAGGCAAATTTCAAGAGCTTTGCTCTTTACCTTACTTTTGAGCTTCAGCTGAATGTTGAAGCTCTTGACTGTTTTTCAAGCTCTTTTATTATCACTGAACTTATTTTTCTGGCATCTTCACCTGCAAATTTTTTCCCTTTTTCAGGTCTCATGTGAGATATCACTTTCTTCAAACTTTTTTCTATGAGCCCCAAGATTGTACTGCCTATTCCTATATATATTTCCAAAAGCTCCTGTACATACTCATCAACCAAAATTCTAATTGCCAACTATGCTTTATGTCCTTCAGCTGATATTATATTTTTCCTAACTTCATACATCGGCAGTTGACAGAATGCCTAAAACATAGCACATACAATATCCAGTTGTCAAATGACTACTGTGTGGGCTATACAGTGAAACCGATTTGTAATTGAGTGTTTATTAATTCATTCACAGTGTTAAAATGGGACTGCAAGAAGCTGCTAAGAGAATGGCGGAAAAGTGTAAGCATTCAGTAATTTCTAATAAAAAAAAAAGGTCTTTAGTTTATTTGGATCTCTGATATAATTGGTTTATTTCTTAATCACTGGAAAAGACTCTTACTAGATGAGAGGAAATAGAATTAAAAACATGAATATAATCTATAGAGACAGAATCTATAGGAATAAAAGGCACATTAGTGGTTGCCTGACTCACTTGAAAAGACCCTGATGCTGGGAAAGATTGAAGACCGGAGGAGAAGGGGACGACAGAGGATGAGATGGTTGGATGGCATCACTGACTCAATGGACATGAGTTTGAGTAAACTCCAGGAGTTGGTGATGGACAGGGAGGCCTCACGTGCTGCAGTCCATGGGGTCGCAAAGAGTCGGACATGACTGAGCAACTGAACTGAACTGAACTGAACTAGTGGTTGCCTGGGCTGGGAGTAGGGGTGAGGGTGGAATTGACTGAGATGACCACAGGGGTAATAGAAATGTTCTATTTCTTGATTGTATGATTCTTATATGGCTGTATAAATTTGTCAAAACTTATCAAATGTATACTTAAAAGTTTCACATTATACTTCAATTAAGTTAGTTTTTTTAATGCCTCAGTAATTTAAATAGCTTCTCAATAACATCTCCAGCAGAGAAAGTATTACTATTGGAGGAAAATTGTATGAGATAATATTACTTAAAATTTCTAAATAGTAGTAATAATGCTGAAATCAGTTAAAAGAGCCTTTTTATGGTGGTTTCTATATAAAAGGAAATTAATGAGTCCCACACTAATTTTATTCAGTGATTAAATCACAAAACTACTGATCTTCCCCTTGTTTATTCATAGACCATCAGGTAATTAGGGCTGTCTCTACTATATCATCTGCCAGCTGTGAGGAGAATGAGAACAATAGTTATTCAGTTCAGAGGGATCATTATCATTCATATAAGAAAACAGGACTTTTGCAACTGTTAAAAACAGAGCTTAGATGTTTCATCTCCTTTTTCTCTGTAGTTATTGAATAAAAAGCCATGAACCAATTGGAGCCTTAGATGTCTATGTGCATATGCAATTAATTAAATCTAATTTATTTTATAGAAACCACCTAATACTGTTGGGCTTCCCTGGTGACTCAGGGGTAAAGAATCTGCCTGCCAAGGCAGGAAACGTGGGTTCGATTCCTGGGTCAGAAAGATCCCCCGGAGAACGAAATGGCAACCCACTCAGTATTCTTGCCTGGGAAACCCCATGGTTATTGGAGCCTGACAGGTTACAGTCCATGGGGCCACAAAAAGAGTCAGACACAACTTACCAGCTAAACAAAAACAATAGCCTAATATTATTGTAGCAGTGATGGTTAATTTAAGAAATAGAAAAAAAAAACTCAAGGAAGCATGAGTTCTTATACTTAGATACCTTACAGAAATACTTTTCTTAATATACATCAATCTTCATCTAGGTAATTCATATCATTGTCTAACAAATACCATGTTAAGGCAAACTGCAGAAAGCAAAGGGAGTTTTCCTAATCCATTTGGGCTGTTGTAATGAAATACCACAGACTGTGTGGCTTCAAACAACAGAAATTTATTGCTCACTGTCTGGGGGCTGGAAGTCTGAGCTCAGGGTGGTAGGTCTGAGAGCAGGATGTCAGCATGCTAGAGTCCTGGTGAAAGCCCTCTTTCACGTTGCAGACTGCAGACTTCTCACTGAGTCCTCACATCACAGAAGGGGCCAGTAATCTCTCTGGTGTCTCTTTTATAAAGCACTAATCTCACTGTAGCTCACTCGGTAAAGAATCTACCTGCAGTGCAGGAGACCTGGGTTCGATCCCTGGGTTAGGAAGATTCCCCTGGAGAAGGAAATGGCAACCCACTCCAGTATCCTTGCCTGGAAAATCTCATGGACAAAAGAGCCTGGTGGGCTGCAGTCCATGGGGTCGCAAAGAGTCGGGCATGACTGAGTGACTAACACTAATCTCACTGATGAGGATTCTCCCTCATGATTCAACTCTCCCTAAAGGCCCAACCTCCTAAAACCATCATCACCTTTGAAGGTCAGGATTTCAACATACGCATTTGGGGAGGACACACACATTTAGACTATAGCAAGAATCAACCACAGTGGGGACTTCTTGTATTATAAATATTCTTGCCTCAACATTGAAAGTGAAAGTGTTAGTTGCTCAGTCATGTTCTGCTCTTTGTGAGTCCATGGACTATAGCCCACCAGGCTCCTCTGTCCATGGAATTCTCCAGGCAAGAATACTGGAGTGAGTTGCCATTCCTTTCTCCAGGAGATCTTCCCAACCCGGCAATCAAACCCAGGTCTCCCTGAGCCACCAGGGATTTTTACCTCAACATTAACTCTATTGAAGATGCAGTCACACACACACACACACACACACACACACACACACACACACAATAAACTCACTGAGAAATATTAATGGAAAATAAAGTAAGACAAAATTAATGAGGCTAATAAATCATGACATATGATAATAGAAAACTATGTGAAATTGACCAAACCATCTTTTTTTAATTCAAGGTGTAACTTAGGTAAAATAAAATATAAAGATCTTAGGGTTCTAGCCACTCTTTTAATACCTGGATAAACATATATCTTCTACCCAAAAGATAATAAAGCACATTGCCATTATTTCAGAAAATTATTTTGTGCCAATTTCCAGTAAATTCTTTTCTCAAAGGTGAGACTCAAAGGTGATGTTTTCTGATTAATATCACCATAGATTAGCTTTCTCTACTATTAGCATTCATATAAATGCAATTGCATGGCAAGTGTTTCTTGTGTCTGGTTTCTTTCATTCAACTAACAGTTTGAGATTTATGATACCTTGTGTTTGTACTAGCAACAGGCCTAATGCTTATAACATTCCTTTACCTTCTTTTTAATGTTTATAAGGATTTTGATAATGATATTTGTATTATTTTACTCTTCCTATCAACCGTCTTACCATAGGCTTACTAATTTTATTCATCTTAACAATAACAGTGTTTATCTTGATTAAAAAAATTCCTTCTTCATATTTATGTCACTGATTTTTATCTCTATTTTTATAATGACCTCTCTTTAGATTTAAGTTGCTTTTATGTGACTAGCTTCTTCTTTTGAAAAGTTAGGTAATTATTTCTTTTCTAATATATGGCACTATTATGAGAAGTTAGTTATTAATACTGTAAATTTTCATTAATTCTTGCTTAACCTCAACCCACACACACAAAAAAGAGTTCTGTTTACCTTATCATTTAGTTCAAAATATTTTCTGAAGCTCTCATGGTTTTTTGTCATGGCTTGTTACAAATGTGTTTTAAATTTTTCACATATTTATTTATTTTATCACTACTTTATTGCAAGTGACTTCTAACTCAATACCAAAATCACTATAGAATATATTTTATGTTTTCAGTTCTTTGATATAGATTAAGCCTTTTCTCATAGTCAAGTCTTTTGATGATTTTGGTAAATATTCCCAAGTGTAATTAGGAAGAATATGTATTTCGCATTTGGACACAGCACTCTATACATATCATTAGATCAAGTTGGTGGATAATGTTGTTCAAATGATCTACATTATTACTGAGTTTGTGTCTATTTGTTTCATAAAATATCAGATACTAAAATATTCAGATATGATTCCACATTTCCCTTTTTTTGCAAATGTTTAACTTATGTGTTTTAAATCTATAAAAATCATATGTGTTATGTTTTCTTAATAAGTTGTCTTATATTTAATATATCATATGAAATATTCATATTTATCTTCTATAATATTCTGATTTAAATTTATGTGATATTAATACAGCTTCACCATATTTTTTATGTTCACTTTACCTGGCCTACTTGTTCCATGGTCTTATTTTTATGTGTCATACACACACACACATATGCTGCTGCTGCTAAGTCGCGTCAGTCGTGTCCGACTCTGTACGACCCCATAGATGGCAGCCCAACAGGCTCCTCTGTCCCTGGGATTCTCCAGGCAAGAATACTGGAGTGGGTTGCCATTTCCTTCTCCAGTGCATTAAAGTGAAAAGTCAAAGTGAAGTCACTCAGTCATATCCGACTCTTCGCGACCCCATGGACTGTAGCCTACCAGACTCCTCCGTCCATGGGATTCTCCAGGCAAGAGTACTGGAGTGGGGTGCCATTTCCTTCTCCGACACACACAGATACCAAGAGGAAATGATATTACAAGCAAAGCCTTGACCAGTAACCATATATTCAATAAACTCACTAGATTCATTTGACCTAAAATGAATTAGCTTGTATCAGGTACCTTATAGAGATACTAATCTTTAGCCCAATGAAATTTAAGTCTTATAATTTCAGAGAGAAACAGAAAAAAATGCAGGATATGAGTTGCCCTCCAATGCTTCACTCAAACCCTTTAATTGCCACTCTGGAGGCTGAAAATCTGCAACATGACTTCTTACACTTCTTCTTACATCCCTGAGATTTTACTCTGTGGATGTGAACAAACTCTGGGTGCATCTGTTTCTATATTTTATAAAAAAAAAAAAAAAGAAAGAAAGAAAGAAAGAAAGGAACAGTACACAAGAAGGTGGAGATGCAGTATATCATATTCTGATTTGTTAGTGGTTTCCTACTGCTGAAAATTAAACTGGACCAGAATTGAAAGGTGATCATGATCCCTGTATTTGATTACTTTGTGCAATGCTGATGTGTAAGTGCTGATCAGTTAATATTACATTTGTCCTTTGATACACAGGAAAGGGAAATCTGGATGCTGAGCAAGCCAGTCAGAGGGCTGGTGTCCCAGTTTAAAGTCAGAGGAATGTTGGGTCAAACTATAAAAACAGAAAATGCCTTAGGACAATAATGAAAGCAACCAACATCATCTCTCAAGGTGACCAGGATCTATGTTTCTAAATACAAGATCCTTAGACAGAAGAATGATGCTTAATGAACTATGTGGATGTGGAATTTATCTCTCATGCTCATGACTCATTCAGTTCCTTTTTCAATTTCAAAGGGAACAACTTCAGTTAACCTTTACTGGCAATACAAGGTTATCATTAATAAATAGCCACAGTATAATAGTTATTATAATTCAGAATAACAGTGATTGGAATAAAGTGTTTTGTAGTCATTGGTGGAAAATATATTCATTCAAAATTATAGACAGTATTAGAAGTTATATTTTAATCTTCATTTCTCTTCCCACACACTTTAAAGGACCCCAATTTCTCTCCTTTTTTACTTCTTTTTTTGTTTATTGTGTTCTAAATAATATTAATGCTATTAATGTATCAACATAGCCTCATACTGAAGTGTTTTTAAAATATCACTCATGAACACAGTTAAAAAAAAAGAAGCTCATAAATGCAAAGAATTGTAAAAAGAGTGACTCTCACCTTTACAAGAAGAAGAAAATTTGATAATTTTCAAACTCAACAGTGAACTGAGGTCTCATGAGGCAGCCATCACTGATCTTCATATAAGCCAATAGAAAGCTATACCTGAATCTTCTGAATTAATAAGCACTGAATGTAAAAATGAGAATCTTGGAGAGCTTTCCTGTGGTACTAATGAGAGAGCAAAACAGAACAGCAGTCAGTAACAATACCAAAACAAAGCTGTCTTCCCTATTTTGCCTTGGACCACATACCTTCAACTGCTGGAGTCAGAAAAGGAAAGTGAAAAAAAAAAAATCACTAACCACGGGACAGGCAGGAATATTTACTCAACCCAGCACTGTAGCAGGAGGAGGGACATGTGTTGAGCATGCCCTGACCCAGAGACACAGCACCTGACTAAGACTGATGTTTAACTAGAAGTACCCCAGCCTCTATGATCAAGTAAGCATGAACTGGGTAAAAATAATAACGGTACAGTTAGGAGATATGAAAGACATATTATCTATAGAGACAAGCACAAAGGAAAGATTTAAACCCAGGTAGGAAGCAGACATTAAGAAACTGACCTCTGGAAAACCAGGTCCTCCTTAATCATAAGCTATCAGGAAAGGGGTTTGAATCCTATAATGCACTGAGGATATTCATAGCAACAGCATATCTCAATTAAGCCCATCTACTAAAGGCCTGATGAAAGAAATGAAACATTCACCTCTGAGCATTAAAAAAACAACAACAACAACAACAACTTAACATCATCATCTACTTTCTTACATAATACCTCTAGCTTTCATTAAAAGTTCAGTTCAGTTCAGTTCAGTCGCTCAGTCGTGTCTGACTCTTTGCAACCCCATGAATCACAGCACACGAGGCCTCCCTATCCATCACAACTCCCGGAGTTCACTCAGACTCATGTCCATCGAGTCAGTGATGCCATCCAACCATCTCATCCTCTGTCATCCCCTTCTCCTCCTGCCCCCAATCCCTCCCAGCATAAGAGTATTTTACAAGGAGTCAACTCTTCGCATGAGGTGGCCAAAGTACTGGAGTTTCAGCTTTAGCATCATTCCTTCCAAAGAAATCCCAGGGCTGATCTCCTTCAGAATGGACTGGCTGGATCTCCTTGCAGTCCAAGACACTCTCAAGAGTCTTCTCCAACACCACAGTTCAAAAGCATCAATTCTTCAGGGCTCAGCTTTCTTCACAGTCCAACTCTCACATCCATACATGACCACAGGAAAAACCATAGCCTTGACTAGACAGACCTTTGTTGGCAAAGTAATGTCTCTGCTTTTGAATATGCTATCTAGGTTGGTCATAACTTTCCTGCCAAGGAGTAAGCGTCTTTTAATTTCATGGCTGCAGTCACCATCTGCAGTGATTTTGGAGCCCCAAAAAATAAAATCTGACACTGTTTCCCCATCTATTTCCCATGGGGAATCCTATTTCCCATGGACCAGATGCCATGATCTTCATTTTCTGAATGTTGAGCTTTAAGCCAACTTTTTCACTCTCCACTTTCACTTTCATCAAGAGGCTTTATACAAGGCATAAAATCTATAAGGAAAAGCATACTTTGAAGTCATAAAGTATTCACCAGGATCAAACTCTGATATGATACACATAGTAGAAACAATCAGAAAAGCAATTTAAAATAACTTTGTGATCCTGGATTAGCTTTAAATATACATTAAAAACTCCAGGACAACCACTTAAAAAGGTAAAAAATGCAAAATATAACAATGTAAATATGTTAAGAAAGGAGAGTAATGTAACCATGAGTGGTAAAAAAGAAGTGAAGACAAAAATGGGGGGAAAAAATACAACAAATACAAAACAGTAACAAATATGGAGGCTATTAATCCAACTATACCAATAAATACTTTGAACATCAATGGGTTATATACACCAGTTGAAGGAGATTGTAAGAATGGATTAAAAAACACAATCTAACTATATATATTGTCTACAAACCCCATTTTAAATATAAAGACACATACAGATAAGAAGCAAATGGATGGAGAAAAATGTATAATTTTAAAACTAGAATGTTAGTCGCTCAGTCGTGTTTGACTCTTTGTAACCCCATGGACTGTAGCCCACAAGGCTTCTTATCCATGGAATTCTCCAAGCAAGAGTACTGGAGTGGACAGCCATTCCCTTTTCCAGGATGTCCTGCTGACCTAGGGATCAAACTTGTGTCTCTTGCATTGTAGGCAGATGCTTTACCATTTGAGCCACAAGGGAAGTCCACTAACACTCTCCCCCGCCCCGCCACACACACACAAAAAGCAGGAGTAACTATGGTAATTTCAGACAGAGCAGACTTAAAAGCAAGCAAAGTTATCAGGATAAAAAAGGATACATACATACATAATGATAAAGGAATCAGTTCTCCAAGAAGATATAACAATCCTCAATACTTCTACAATTAAGAACAGGGTGTCAAATTATGTGAGGCAGAAACTGATAGAATTCATCCCAAGGAGAAAGGGGTGAATCTTGTTACCACTTTGTCAGAAATGGACAGAACTAGTGGGCAGAAAAGCTATGACCAACCTAGACAGCAAATTAAAAAGCAGAGACATTATTACTTTTGCAAAAAGTTCCATCTAGTCAAAACTATGGTTTTTCCAGTACTCAAGCATGGATGTGAGAATTGGACTATAAAGAAAGCTGAGTGCCAAAGAATTGATGCTTCTGAACTGTGGTGCTGGAGAAGACACTTGAGAGTCCTTTGGACTGCAAGGATATCAAACCAGTCCATCTTAAAGGAAACCAGTCCTGAATACTCACTGGAAGGACTGATGTTGAAGCTGAAACTCCAATACTTTGGCCACCTGATGGGAAGAACTGACTCATTGGAAAAGACCCTGATGCTGGGAAAGATTGAAGGTGGGAGGAGAAGGGGATGACTGAGGATGATATGGTTGGATGGCATCACCAACTTGATGGACATGAGTATGAGTAAACTCCAGGACATGACTGAGAGTCCAACATGACTGAGTGACTGAACTGAACTGAACACAACCTTATGCAACAATAGCAGAATAAATATTTTTCTCAAACTTGCATGGATTCATGTTGATATACAGCAAAACCAATACAATATTGCAAACTTAAAAAATAAAATAAAATAAATTAAATTATAAATAAACCTTAAAAAAAAAAAAAAAAACTTGCATGGAGCATCTACCAAGACATCACATTCTGAGACATATTTCAACTGAGATACACTTTAGCAAATTTAAAGAGAAATTATTTAAGTTTTCCAACTGAGTGGCAATGGTTCCCAGTGTAAAGTCTGGCCTTCAGAAAAGAGTAATTATGAAGCTCTTTGAAGATGGTGGGGCTTCCTCACAAATCTATTTCTCAAGTATTGGTGAAAGGTATGCCTTCCGGATCCCCCCCAGTATGGGTGAGTAGGTCTTAAATGACAGATCCACTCGAATATTTCAATGCTCCCAAGCCTCTGAACCTCTGAGGTACTTTTTTTTTTAACTGGGGTATAATTGCTTTACAATGTTGTGTTAGTTTCTGCTGTACAACAAAGTGAGTCAGCTATCAGATCAGATTAGATCAGTCACTCAGTCATGTCCAACTCTTTGCGACCCCATGAATTGCAGCACGCCAGGCCTCCTTGTCGATCCCAACTCCCAGAGTTCACCCAGACTCATGTCCATCGAGTCAGTGATGCCATCCAGCCATCTCATCCTCTGGCCTCCCCTTCTCCTCCTGCCCCCAATCCCTCCCAGCATCACAGTCTTTTCCAATGAGTCCTCTTCACATGAGGTGGCCAAAGTACTGGAGTTTCAGCTTTAGCATCATTCCTTCCAAAGAAATCCCAGGGCTGATCTCCTTTAGAACGGACTGGTTGGATCTCCTTGCAGTCCAAGACACTCTCAACAGTCTTCTCCAACACCACAGTTCAAAAGCATCAATTCTTCGGCGCTCAGCCTTCTTCACAGTCCAACTCTCACATCCATACATGACCACAGGAAAAACCATAGCCTTGTCTAGACGGACCTTTGTTGGCAAAGTAATGTCTCTGCTTTTGAATATGCTATCTAGGTTGGTCATAACTTTCCTTCCAAGGAGTAAGCGTCTTTTAATTTCATGGCTGCAGTCACCATCTGCAGTAATCTTGGAGCCCAGAAAAATAAAGTCTGACACTGTTTCCACTGTTTTCCCATCTATTTCCCATGAAGTGATGGGACTGGATGCCATGATCTTCGTTTTCTGAATGTTGAGCTTTAAGCCAACTTTTTCACTCTCCTCTTTCACCTTCATCAAGAGGCTTTTTAGTTCCTCTTCACTTTCTGCCATAAGGGTGGTGTCATCTGCATATATGAGGTTATTGATATTTCTCCCGGCAATCTTGATTCCAGCTTGTGTTTCTTCCAGTCCAGCGTTTCTCATGATGTACTGTGCACATAAGTTAAATAAACAGGGTGACAATATACAGCCTTGACGAACTCCTTTTCCTATTTGGAACCAATCTGTTGTTCCATGTCCAGTTCTAACTGTTGCTTCCTGACCTGCATACAGATTTCTCAAGAGGCAGATCAGGTGGTCTGGTATTCCCATCTCTTTCAGAATTTTCCACAGTTTATTGTGATCCACACAGTCAAGGGCTTTGGCATAGTCAATAAAGCAGAAATAGATGTTTTTCTGGAACTCTCTTGCTTTTTCCATGATCCAGCAGATGTTCCCAATTTGATCTCTGGTTCCTCTGCCTTTTCTAAAACCAGCTTGAACATCAGGAAGTTCACGGTTCACATATTGCTGAAGCCTGGCTTGGAGAATTTTGAGCATTACTTTACTAGCATGTGAGATGAATGCAATTGTGTGGTAGTTTGAGCATTCTTTGGCATTGTCTTTATTTGGGACTGGAGTGCAAACTGACCTTTTCCAGTCCTGTGGCCACTGCTGAGTTGTCCAAATTTGCTGGCATATTGAGTGCAACACTTTCACAGCATCATCTTTCAAAATTTGAAATAGCTCAACTGGAATTCCATCACCTCCACTAGCTTTGTTCGTAGTGATGCTTTCTAAGGCCCACTTGACTTCACATTCCAGGATGTCTGGCTCTAGGTCAGTGATTACACCATCGTGATGATCTGGGTCATGAAGATCTTTTTTGTACAGTTCTTCTGTGTATTCTTGCCATCTCTTCTTAATACCTTCTGCTTCTGTTAGGTCCATACCATTTCTGTCCTTTATTGAGCCCATCTGCATGAAATGTTTCTTTGGTATCTCTGATTTTCTTGAAGAGATCTCTAGTCTTTCCCATTCTGTTGTTTTCCTCTATTTCTTTGCATTGATCGCTGAAGAAAGCTTTCTTATCTCTTCTTCCTATTCTTTGAAACTCTGCATTCAGATGTTTATATCTTTCCTTTTCTCCTTTGCTTTTCGCTTCTCTTGTTTTCACAACTATTTGTAAGGCCTCCCCAGACAGCCATTTTGCTTTTTTTGCATTTCTTTTCATGGGGATAGTCTGGATCCCTGTCTCCTGTACAATGTCACGAATCTCATTCCATAGCTCATCAGGCACTCTATCAGATCTAGGCCCTTAAATCTATTTCTCACTTCCACTGTATAATCATAAGGGTTTTGATTTAGGTCATACCTGAATGGTCTAGTGGTTTTCCCTACTTTCCTGAATTTCAATCTGAATTTGGCAATAAGGAGTTCATGATCTGAGCCACAGTCAGCTCCTGGTCTTGTTTTTGCTGACTGTATAGAGCTTCTCCATCTTTGGCTGCAAAGAATATAATCAATCTGATTTCAGTGTTGACCATCTGGTGATGTCCATGTATAGAGTCTTCTCTTGTGTTGTTGGAAGAGGGTGTTTGTTATGACCAGTGCATTTTCTTGGCAAAACTCTTTTAGTCTTTGCCCTGCTTCATTCCGTATTCCAAGGCCAAATTTGCCTGTTACTCCAGGTGTTTCTTGGCTTCCTACTTTTGCATTCCAGTCCCCTATAATGAAAAGGACATCTTTTTTGGATGTTAGTTCTAAAAGGTCTTGTAGGTCTTCATAGAACCGTTCAACTTCAGCTTCTTCAGCATTACTGTTGGGGCATAGACTTGGATTACTGTGATATTGAATGGTTTGCCTTGGAAACAAACAGAGATCATTCTGTCATTTTTGAGATTGCATCTAAGTACTGCATTTTGGACTCTTTTGTTGACCATAATGGCTGCTCCATTTCTTCTAAGGGATTCCTGCCCGCAGTAGTAGATATAATGGTCATCTGAGTTAAAGTCACCCATTCCAGTCCATTTCAGTTCGCTGATTCCTAGAATGTCGACATTCACTCTTGCCAATCTCTTGTTTGACCACTTCCAATTTGCCTTGATTCATGGACCTGACATTCCAGGTTCCTATGCAATATTGCTCTTTACAGCATCGGACCTTGCTTCTATCACCAGTCACATCCACAGCTGGGTATTGTTTTTGCTTTGGCTCCATCCCTTCATTCTTTCTGGAGTTATTTCTCCACTGATCTCCAGTAGCATACTGGGCGCCTACTGACCTGGGGAGTTCCTCTTTCAGTATCCTATCATTTTGCCTTTTCATACTGTTCGTGGGTTCTCAAGGCAAGAATACTGAAGTGGTTTGCCATTCCCTTCTCCAGTGAACCACATTCTGTCAGATCTCTCCACTTTGACCTGCCCATCTTGGGTCGCCCCACGGGCATGGCTTAGTTTCATTGAGTTAGACAGGGCTGTGGTCCTAGTGTGATTAGATTGACGAGTTTTCTGTGAGTATGGTTTCAGCGTGTCTGCCCTCTGAGGCCCTCTTGCAACACCTACCATCTTACTTAGGTTTCTCTTACCTTCAGCATGGGGTATCTCTTCACAGCTGCTCCAGCAAAGCCAGCCAATGCTCCTTACCTTGGATGAGGGCTATCTCCTCACCACCGCCCTTCCTGACCTTCAACGTGGGATAGCTCCTCTAGGCCCTTCTGTGCCCGTGCAGCCAGGGCGTGGGGTTGCTCCTCCCCCCCACCGCCCCTGGCCTTGGGCTTAAGGGCTTGGGATATCTCCTCCCAGCCACCGTCCCTGACCTCAGACGTGGGGTAACTCCTCTCGTCGCCGCCCCTGACCTCGGATGCTGGGTATCTCCTCTCGGCCACCGCCCCTGACCTCAGACGTTGGGTAGTTCCTCTCCACCGTTCCTGCGCCGTCGCAGTCTGGCACTCTCGGCCGCTGCCCCTGACCTCGGTCGTTGGGTAACTCCTCTTGGCCGCTGCCCTTCAGGCATGGGGTCCTCCCGGCTTCTGCCCCTGACCTCGGACCTGGGGTAGCTCCTCTCGGCCGTGCTTTAGCACACCCGTTGCAGCCACCTGCGCTTTAACGCGCCCGTCACAGCCGCCTGCACTTCCTCACTCTAGAACCTCCGCTCCCAACAACTCCATCCCAGGACTCTAAGTTGTCAGTTGCCACAGAGCACCAAGCTGAGTTTCCTATGTTTTACAACAGCTTCTGACTAGCTATCTATTTTACACACGATGGTATGTATATGGCAATGTTATTCTCTCAATTTGTCCCAACTTCTCCTTCCCCCATTAAACCAAGGGAGATCTAGCATTTCCGACTCACTCATGATCAGCTACCTTTTGGTAAAGAACGTAAAGGTTGCATTCCAAAGGGGTTTTGTACTTTATCAGCAATTTATGAATATTCCAATTGTTTCAGATCTTTGCTAGTACTTGACTGTGGTATGTTTTTACTTTTTTTTTTTTTTTTTGCCATTTTAATAGGTGTGTAATCTAATTTCATTATGGTTTTAATTTGCACGTCCCTCATGACTAGGGCTCCAGAGCGTTTTTTCATGTGCACAGTGAACACTCATATATATTCTTATAAAGTATCGCTTCAATTTTTTACCCATTTATAGTGTTGTTTTACTTATACTATTTTTCTTTTATGGGTAATTCTTAAGAAATATAAATACTTGAGTTATAAAAATATTTTCAGGATATAAGGTATTTTCAAATTTATTTATTACAATATTTTCTCCTAATTTATGGCCTGAATTTTCATTTTCTTACAGTGACTTCAATGAAGAAAAGTTCTTGATTTGGATGAAGTACAGCTCATCAGTTTTTTCTTTTTTGCATTATGATTTCTTTGTCCCACCTGAAAATCATAGTCAATAGCGATCATTTCCTACTACATACTTTATGTGGCTCTCTGTTTCACAAATTTTATAACTGTTGCTTTTATAATCAGGTCTGTGATCTCTGTTGAGTTAAATTATGAAATAAGAGTCAAGATTCACTTTTTAAATTATATATAGAGAGACCCAGTTGCTTCTGTACCGGTTGTTGAATACACTATCTTTTCTCTTACACAATTGCCTTGCCATCCTTGTTAAAAATTAGCACACATGTGCCTCAATTATCAACAGTATAGGAAATTTTGAAACCCACTAATTTATGTCATATAACTCTTGCCTTTTTAAAAAATAATATATGGTAAAAATGGATTTTAAGAATGTTTTGTTGCTACATTTATTTTAGACTCAGATTATCAATTTCTACAAAGAAAAAATTCATTGAGATATTGATTTGCATTGTGTTGATTGATAGATCAATTTGGGTCAAATTTCCCTTTTAAAAATATTGTCATCCAACACAGAAGCACTGTAAAAATATCCACTTATATAGGCCTTCTTTAACTACTCTCAATAGTGTTTTATAGTTTCTGTTGTAAAATTATTAAATATTATATTTAACATATACAAAATTATTCATTTATGAGGCTTTTGATAATCTTCTTGTTCATCTTTAAAAATTACGCTCATTTATACAAGCAAGTGACTTTGTTCATCAACTGTTTCATGGTTTTGTAAATTCAGTTAGTAGTTCTAGCAGCTTTTATTCGATTCCTTAGAATTTCTAAATATACAATGATGACTTCAGCAAATAAAGGCAAGTTGTATGCCCAGATTTCTTTTTCTTAATTTAATAATTAGCAAAATATCCAGTTCAATATTAAACGGAAATAGTAAGAGTGAAAAATCTTTATCGTTTCCTAATAATAGTAAATGTACAAAATAATAGTGAATATGCAAAAAAGATCTTCATGATCCAGATAATCACGATGGTGTGATCACCAACCTAGAGCCAGACATCCTGGAATGAGAAGTCAAGCAGGACTTAGAAAGCATCACTACGAACAAAGCTAGTGGAGGTAATGGAATTCCAGCTGCGCTATTTCAAATTCTAAAAGATGATGCTGTGAAAGTGCTGCACTCAATATGCAAGCTAGTTTGGAAAACTCAGCAGTGGCCACAGGACTGGAAAAGGTCAGTTTTCATGCCAATGCCAAAGAAAGGCGATGGCAAAGAATGTTCAAACTCATCTCACACACTAGCAAAGCAATGCTCAAAATTCTCCAAGACAGACTTCAACATGACATGAACCATGAACTTCCAGATGTTCAAGCTGGATTTAGAAAAGGCAGAGGAATCAGAGATTAAATTGCCATCATCCGTTGGATCATTGAAAAAGCAAGAGAGTTCTAGAAAAATATCTATTTCTGCTTTATCGACTATGCCAAAGCCTTTGACTGCATGGTCCAGATAAACTCTGGAAAATTCTTAAACAGATGGGAATACCAAACCACCTGACCTGTCTCTTGAGAAATCTGTATGCAGGCCAGGAAGCAACAGTTAGAACTGGACATGGATAAACAGACTGGTTCCAAATAGGGAAAATAGTACATCAAGCCTGTATATTGTCACCGTGCTTATTTAACTTGTATGCAGAGTACATCATGAGAAATGCTGAGCTGGATGAAGCACAAGCTGGGATCAAGATTGCTGGGAGAAATATCAATAACCTCAGATATGCAGATGACACCACCCTTATGGCAGAAAGCAGGAAGAACTAAAGAGCCTCTTGATGAAAGTAAAGAGGAGAGTGAAAAAGTTGGCTTAACACTCAACATTCAGAAAATTAAGATCATGGTATCTGGTCCCATCACTTCATGGGAAATAGATAGGGAAACAGTGAAAACAGTGTCAGACTTTATTTTGGGGGCTACAAAATCACTGCAGATGATGGCTGCACCCATGAAATTAAAAGACACTTACTCCTTGGAAGAAAAGTTATGACCAACCTAAACAGCATATTAAAAAGCAGAGACATTACTTTGCCAACAAAGTTCCGTCTAATCAAGGCTATGGTTTTTCCAGTAGTCATGTATGGATGTGAGAGTTGGACTATGAAGAAAGCTAAGCGCCGAAGAATTGATGCTTTTGAACTGTGGTGTTGGAGAAGACTCTTGAGAGTCCCTTGGCCTGCCAGGAGATCCAATCAGTCCATCCTAAAGGAAATCAGTCCTGAATATTCATTCAAAGGACCTATGCTGAAGCAGAAACTCCAATACTTTGGCCCCGTGATGTGAAGAACTGACTCATTGGAAAAGTCCGTGATGCTGGGAAAGATTGAAGGCAGGAGAAGGGGACGACAGAGGATGAGGTAGTTGGATGGCATCACTGACTCGATGGACATGAGTTTGAGTAAACGCCAGGAGCTGGTGATGGACAGGGAGGCCTGGTGTACTGCAGTCCATGGGGTCGCAAAGAGTCGGACATCTCTGAGGAACCGAACTGAACTGAACTGAATAATAGTGAGGAAGAATTCAGCTAGTTCTGTCTTAGGTATTTCATTTTCACTTAAATATATGTGCAAAATCCAAATAGCTCTTCTAAAATTCATACTACTTCCTTGATCTTTGACATTTTGGGGTCAGTTTCTATTGATTTTTTAAAAATGTCTGGTTATTGAGTCACAGTTTCCTGCTCCTTGGTGTGTTTAGGTTTTTGAATTGGATGGTGAACTTTGTGAGAATTGCATTATTGAGTGTGTTTTTTGAAATGCCTTTCTATAAAGGAGGGTAAGTGCTGTTTTGGCAGGCAGTTACCAGCAGTTTAGTTTGATTCTTGTCAGGTATACACTTTTTTTTCTTTTTTCTCTTCCAGTATACTGATACAGAATTGACATCTGTGTGCTAAGTAATTTCCATCATGTCCAATTCTTTGTGACCCTATGGACCATGGCCCACCAGGCTGGTCTGTCCATGGGATTCTCCAGGCAAGAATAGTGGAGTGGCCATATCCTCCTCCAGGGGATCTTCCTGCCTCAGGGATCAAACCCACATCTCTTACATCACCTGCATTGGGAGATAGGTTCTTTACCGCTAGTGCAACCTGGGAAGCCAGAATTGACACGTAGCACTGTATTAGAGACTTCCCTGGTGGCTCAGACTGTAAAGCATATGCCTACAATGCAGGAAACCCAGGGTCAATCCGTGGGTTGGGAAGATCTCCTGGAGAAGGCGATGGCACCCCACTCCAGTACTCTTGCCTAGAAAATCCCATGGATGGAGAAGCCTGCTAGGCTACAGTCCATGGGGTCACAAAGAGTTGGACACGACTGAGTGACTTCACTTCTACTTTCACTGTATTATAAGTATAATGTTGGATTTAGACACATCAAGAAATGATTATCACAATAAATTAGATGAAACATCTACCATCTCATATGATAAAAAATTAAATAACAGGAAAAATGTTCTTTCTTATGATGAATACTCTTAGGATTTACTCTCTTAACAATTTTCATATATAATGTGTGTGCATGGACGCTAAGTCGCTTCAGTCATGTCCAACTCTTTGCAACCCTATGGACGATAGCCTGCCAGGTTCCTCTGCTCACAGGATTCTCCAGGCCAGAATACTGGAATGGGTTGTTATAACCTCCTTCAGGGGATTTTTCCAACCCAGGGAACAAACCCTTTTCTCCTGCATTGGTAGGCAGGTACTTTATCACCAGTGCCACCCGGAAAGACTCCAAATATAATGTTGCTGTTGTTGCTCAGTCATGTCCAGCTTTTGCAACCCCATGGACTGCAGCATACCAGGCTTCCCCATCCTGCACCATCTCCGAGTTTGGTCAAACACATTTCCATTGAGTCAGTGATGCCATTCAAACATCTCATCCTCTGCTGTCACCTTCTCCTCCGCCCCCAATCCCTCCCAGCATCAGGGTCTTTTCCAATGAATTGGCTCTTCAAGTCAGGTGGCCAAAGTAATGCAGCTGCAGCTTCAGCATCAGTCCTTCAAATGAATATTCAGGACTAATTTCCTTTAGGATTGACTGGTTTAATCTCTTTGCAGCCCAAGGGACTCTCAAGTGTCTTCTCCAACACCACAGTTCAAGGCAACAATTCTTGCACCTCAGGCTTTTTTATTGTCCAGCTCTTACATCCATACATTTGGCAGAATGTGGTCCACTGGAGAAGGGAATGGCAAACCACTTCAGTATTCTTGCCTTGAGAACCCATGAACAGTATGAAAAGGCAAAATGATAGGATACTGAAAGAGGAACTCCCCAGGTCAGTAGGCGCCCAATATGCTACTGGAGATCAGTGGAGAAATAACTCCAGAAAGAATGAAGGGATGGAGCCAAAGCAAAAACAATACCCAGCTGTGGATGTGACTGGTGATAGAAGCAAGGTCTGATGCTGTAAAGAGCAATATTGCATAGGAACCTGGAATGTCAGGTCCATGAATCAAGGCAAATTGGAAGTGGTCAAACAAGAGATTGGCAAGAGTGAATGTCGACATTCTAGGAATCAGCGAACTGAAATGGACTGGAATGGGTGACTTTAACTCAGATGACCATTATATCTACTACTGCGGGCAGGAATCCCTCAGAACAAATGGAGTGGCCATCATGGTCAACAAAGAGTCTGAAATGCAGTACTTAGATGCAATCTCAAAAATGACAGAATGATCTCTGTTTGTTTCCAAGGCAAACCATTCAATATTACAGTAATCTAAGTCTATGCCCCAACAGTAATGCTGAAGAAGCTGAAGTTGAACGGTTCTATGAAGACCTACAAGATCTTTTAGAACTAACATCCAAAAAAGATGTCCTTTTCATTATAGGGGACTGGAATGCAAAAGTAGGAAGCCAAGAAACACCTGGAGTAACAGGCAAATTTGGCCTTGGAATACAGAATGAAGCAGGGCAAAGGCTAATAGAGTTTTGCCAGGAAAATGCACTGGTCATAGCAAACACCCTCTTCCAAAAACACAAGAGAAGACTCTATACATGGACATCACCAGATGGTCAACACCGAAATCAGATTGATTATATTCTTTGCAGCCAAAGATGGAGAAGCTCTATACAGTCAGCAAAAACAAGACCAGGAGCTGACTGTGGCTCAGACCATGAACTCCTTATTGCCAAATTCAGACTGAAATTGAAGAAAGTAGGGAAAACCACTAGACCATTCAGGTATGACCTAAATCAAAACCGTTATGATTATACAGTGGAAGTGAGAAATAGATTTAAGGGCCTAGATCTGATAGAGTGCCTGATGAACTATGGAATGAGGTTGTGACATTGTACAAGAGACAGGGATTAAGACCATCCTCATGGAAAAGAAATGCAAAAAAGCAAAATGGCTGTCTGGGGAGGCCTTACAAATAGTTGTGAAAAGAAGAGAAGCAAAAAGCAAAGGAGAAAAGGAAAGATATAAACATCTGAATGCACAGTTCCAAAGAATAGGAAGAAGAGATAAAAAAGCTTTCTTCAGCGATCAATGCAAAGAAATAGAGGAAAACAACAGAATGGGAAAGACTAGAGATCTCTTCAAGAAAATCAGAGATACCAAAGGAACATTTCATGCAAAGATGAGCTCGATAAAGGACAGAAATGGTATGGACCTAACAGAAGCAGAAGGTATTAAGAAGAGATGGCAAGAATACACAGAAGAACTGTACAAAAAAGATCTTCATGACTCAGATAATCACGATGGTGTGACCAATGACCTAGAGCCAGACATCCTGGAATGTGAAGTCAAGTGGGCCTTAGAAAGCATCACTACAAACAAAGCTAGTGGAGGTGATGGAATTCCAGTTGAGCTATTCCAAATCCTGAATGATGCTGCTGTGAAAGTGCTGCACTCAATATGCCAGCAAATTTGGACAACTCAGCAGTGGTCACAGGACTGGAAAAGGTCAGTTTTCATTCCAATCCTAAAGAAAGGCAATGCCAAAGAATTTTCAAACTACCACACAATTGCACTCATCTCACATGCTAGTAAAGTAATGCTCAAAATTCTCAAAGCCAGGCTTCAGCAATATGTGAACCGTGAACTTCCTGATGTTCAAGCTGGTTTTAGAAAAGGCAGAGGAACCAGAGATGAAATTGCAAACATCCGCTGGATCATGAAAAAAGCAAGAGAGTTCCAGAAAAACATCTATTTCTGCTTTATTGACTATGCCAAAGCCTTTGACTGTGTGGATCACAATAAACTGTGGAAAATTCAAGAGATGGGAATACCAGACCACCTGATCTGCCTCTTGAGAAATTTGTATGCAGGTCAGGAAGCAACAGTTAGAACTGGACATGGAACAACAGATTGGTTCCAAATAGGAAAAGGAGTTTGTCAAGGCTGTATATTATCACCCTGTTTAATTAACTTATACGCAGAGTACATCATGAGAAACGCTGGACTGGAAGAAACACAAGCTGGAATGAAGATTGCCGGGAGAAATATCAATAACCTCAGATATGCAGATGACACCACTCTTATGGCAGAAAGTGAAGAGGAACTCAAAAGCCTCTTGATGAAAGTGAAAGTGGAGAGTGAAAAAGTTGGCTTAAAGCTCAACATTCAGAAAATGAAGATCATGGCATCTGGTCTCACCACTTCATGGGAAATAGATGGGAAAACAGTGGAAACAGTGTCAGACTTTATTTTTCTGGGCTCAAAAATCACTGCAGATGGTGACTGCAGCCATGAAATTAAAAGACTCTTACTCCTTAGAAGGAAAGTTATGACCAACCTAGATAGCATATTCA
Organism: Bos indicus; assembly: GCF_029378745.1. Lineage (NCBI taxonomy): Eukaryota > Metazoa > Chordata > Mammalia > Artiodactyla > Bovidae > Bos > Bos indicus. The sequence continues at coordinate 79,382,887 of NC_091768.1, forward strand.
AAAGCAGAGATATCACTTTGCCAACAAAGGTTCATCTAGTCAAGGCTATATGGTTTTTTCTGTGGTCATGTATGGATGTGAGAGTTGGACTGTGAAGAAGGCTGAGCGCCAAAGAATTGATGCTTTTGAACTGTGGTGTTGGAGAAGACTCTTGAGAGTGTCTTGGACTGCAAGGAGATCCAACCAGTCCATTCTGAAGGAGATCAGCCCTGGGATTTCTTTGGAAGGAATGATGCTAAAGCTGAAACTCCAGTACTTTGGCCACCTCATGCGAAGAGTTTACTCCTTGGAAAAGACTCTGATGCTGGGAGGGATTGGGGGCAAGAGGAGAAGGGGACAACAGAGAATGAGATGGCTTGATGGCATCACTGACTCGATGGACGTGAGTCTGAGTGAACTCTGGGAGTTGGTTATGGACAGGGAGGCCTGGCGTGCTGCGATTCATGGGGTCGCAAAGAGTCGGACACGACTGAGCGATCTGATCTGATCTGATCTACATCCATTCATGACTACTAGAAAAACCATAGCGTTGATTAAACAAACCCTTGTAGGCAAAGTAATGTCTCTACTTTTTAATACACAGTCTAGGTTTGTCTTTTTGCCTTTTTATACTGTTCATGGAGTTGGGGTGCGAAGAACTGACTCATTGGAAAAGACCATGATGCTAGAAAAGGTTGAAGGCAGGAGGAGAAGGGGATGACAGAGGATGAGATGGTTGGATGGCATCACCAACTCAACAGACATGAATTTGAGCAAGCTTTTGGAGTTGGAGATGGACAGGGAATCCAGGCATGCTGCAGTCCATGGGGTTGCAAAGAGTTGGACATGACTGAGCAACTGAACTGAATTGAGGTTTCTCATTTGTTCATGATATTTATCATCTTGTAAAGTTTATCCTTAGTACTTATTTATCTTACAACTGGAAGTTTGTACCTTTTGACTGCCTTCATCCAATTTCCCCTCCCTCATCATCTGCCTCTCGTAACCACAAATCTAATTTCTTTTGCTATGAGTGAGTTTATTTTTGAAGTATAATTGACCTACAACACTATATTAGTGTTTTATTCAGTGTTATTAGTGTTTTATTATTTATATTATATTCAGCTACACAACATAGTAATTCAATACTTTTATGCATTTCAAAATGATTGCCCATTCACTTCAATTCACTCAGTCGTGTCTGACTCTTTGGGACCCCGTGGACTGCAGCACACCAGTCTTCCCTGTCCATCACCAACTCCCAGAGCTTACTCAAATCCATGTCCATTGAATCAGTGATGCCATCCAACCATCTCATCCTCTGTCGTCCCCTTTGCCTCCCACCTTCAATCTTTCCCAACATCAGGGTCTTTTCCAATGAGTTGGCTCTTCGCATCAGGTGGCCAGAATATTGGAGTTTCAGCTTCAGCATCAGTCCTTCCAATGAATATTCAGGACTGATTACTTTCGGATGGACTGGTTGGACCTCCTTGCAGTCCAAGGGACTCTCAAGAGTCTTCTCCAATATCACAGTTCAAAAGCACTAATTATTCGATGCTCAGATTTCTGTATAGTCCAACTCTCATATCCATACATGAGTACTGGAAAAACCAAAGCCTTGACTAGACAGACCTTTGTTGGCAAAGTAATTTCTTTGCTTTTTAAAATGCTGTCTAAGTTGGTCATAACTTTTCTTCCAAGGAGCAAGCATCTTTTAATTTCATGGGTGCAGTCACCATCTGCAGTGATTTTGGAGCCCCCAAAAATAAAATCTGTCACTGTTTCCATTGTTCCCCCATCTATATGCCGTGAAGTGATGGGACCAGATCCCATGATCTTAGTTTTCTGAATATTGAGTTTTAAACCAGCTTTTTCACTCTCCTCTTTCATTTTCATCAAGTGGCTCTTTAGTTCTCTCTTTCTGCCATAAAGGTGGTGTCATCTGCATATCTGAGGTTATGGATATTTCTCCCAGTAATCTTGATTCCAGCTTGTACTTCATCCAGCCCAGCACTTCACATGATGTACTCTGCATATAAGTTAAATAAACAGGGTGGCAATATACAGCCTTGACATACTCCTTTCCCTATTTGGAACCAGTCTGTTTATCCATGTCCAGTTCTAACTGCTGCTTCTTGACATGCATACAGATTTCTCTGGAGGCAGGTAAGGTGGTCTGGTCTTCCCATCTCTTTAAGAATTTTCCACAGTTTGTTGTGATCCACACAGTCAAAAGCTTTGGCAAAGTCAATAAAGCAGAAGTAGATGTTTTTCTGAAACTCCCTTGCTTTCTCTATGATCCAACGGATGTTGGCAATTTGATCTCTGGTTCCTCTGTCTTTTCTAAACCCAGCTTGAACATCTGGGAGTTCTCAGTTCAGAACTGTTGAAGCTTGGCTTGGAGAATTTTGAGCATTACTCTGCTAGTGTGTGAGAAGAGTACAATTGTGCATTAGTTTGAACATTCTTTGGCATTGCCTTTCTTTGGGATTAAAATGAAAACTGACCTTTTCCAGTCCTATGGTCACTCCTAAGTTTTCCAAATTTGCTGGCATATGAGTGCAGCACTTTCACAGAATCATCTTTTAGGATTTGAAAGAGCTCAACTGGAATTCCATCACCTCCACTAGCTTTGTTTGTAGTGAGGCTTCCTACACTGGCTTCCTAAGGCCCAACTGACTATGCATTCCAGGATGTCTGGCTCTAGGTGAGTGATCACACCATCATGGTTATCTGGGTCAGGAAGATGCTTTTTGTATAGTTTTTCTGTGTATTCTTGCCACCTCTTCTTAATATCTTCTGCTTCTCTTTAGTCCATACCATTTCTGTCCTTTATTGTGCCCATCTTTGCATGAAATGTTCCATTGATATCTCTAATTTCTTGAAGAGATCTCTAGTCTTTTCCATTCTATTGTTTTACTCTATTTCTTTACACTGATTGCTGAGGAAGGCTTTCTTACCTCTTCTTGCTATTCTTTGGAACTCTGCATTCACATGGGCATATCTTTCCTTTTCTCCTTTGCCTTTCGCTTCTCTTCTCTTCTCAGCTATTTATAAGGCCTCTTCAGACACCCATTTGGCTTTTTTTTTTCATTTCTTTTTTTTTGGGGATGGGCTTGATCCCTGTCTCCTATACGATGTCACAAACCTCCATCTATAGTTCTTCAGGCACTCTATCAGATCTAATCCCTTGAATCTGTTTGTCACATCCACTGTATATTCATAAGGGATTTGATTTACCTGAATGGTCTAAAGGTATGTCTAAAATTATACTCTTCATCATACAAAGTATTACATAGCATACACACCATACATATAGCCATATATGTATGGTGTGTATATATGTTTATATATATACACGTATATATAAACATATATAATATGTGAATGTTTATATATATACACATATATTTTTTATGTTTATAAACAAATATATATGTTTATAAACATAAATATAAACAAATATATATATGTTTATAAACACACACACACATATATATACACATATATATGTGTGTGTATATATATAAACATATATGTGTATATATATGTGTGTGTGTGTTTATAAACATATATATATTTATGTTTATTTTTATGTTTATAAACATATATATTTGTTTATATTTATGTTTATAAACATATATGTGTGTGTATATATAAACAAATATGTGTGTGTGTGTGATTATTTTAAGTTGCTAACCTTTTGAGTTCAAACACATTCAGGTTTAATTTTTAAAGCATTTCTAGGAAGGGTTTAGAGTAGCTTCCACTACAAAGGTATTTTACTCTGATAAGGTCTGATCTACTTGGAGACTCTTCTAAATTCCAGGTCATCAATGACAATTTTCTACTCTGGCTCGTCAACATTGTGAGGTCTGAGAATACTGAACTTAAAACTCTCTGGTGCGCGTCTCTGGCTTTGTACACTTTGACTTTTATATATGTAAAACTCTTATTCAAGAAAGACTGAAGGAAATGCCTACTGTGTTTCCTAGAGCTCACTTTTCTGTATAACTTTCTTCATTCTGCCCTAGAAATGCTGCTGCCTCAATAGTCCCAGACTTCAGTCAGCAACTCCTCATTTCAATGAGGCCATAGGATTCTGTTTGGGTTCCTCCTTCATGTACCTAAGGTCCAAAAATTGCCTCCAGCAGAGAAGTAGGAGAATCATAGATTTACCTTATCTTGTTTCCTTCTCTTGGGGATTACAGTCCTATACTGCCTATTTTTTCATGTCTGAAATAACTTTTCATATATTTTTCCTAATTTTTTTCACTGTCATGATTAAGGTCATGTATAGTTTTATTATTCTATCAGAGCTGGAAGCAAAATTTAACAGTTTGTCTCTTTTAAAAAACTTTTAAAAAATATCTCTTAGAATAATTTTAGATTTGTAGAAGAGTAACAAGAATATTACAGAGAATTTATATATATACTCCCTACTGTTATCATTTTTATAGTACATCTGTCATGACTAATAAACTGTTCTTACTTCATTCTCATTAATTAAAGGCCATACTTTGTTAAGATTTCATTAATTTTTCCTAATGTTCTTTTTCTACCCCAGGACCCCACCTATGATACATTACACTTTGTACATTACATTTTGTATATTAATTAAATAAAGAGTGTAATATATCATTTTATCTACCAAATTTATGAAGTAGTCAAAAATTACAAAACTTTATTTTGATAATTCCCATATTCCCATATAATTGCTCTTTTTAGAGTAGCTTATATCTGTACTTATAAGTTTCAAACATTCCTGAATTTCTTTAATACATTATTTTCATTTTTACATACTATTTCATAAGTATCTTGGGGGTGAAAACTATAGCCTGTTACTCAGATCTCAAAAAGAGGTGGCAGTCATCATTGGAGAAAACAGGCAAAATGGTGGAAGGTGCTACATTCATATAATCACAAGGGTGAAGACAATTAAGCTTCATAGGAATCTGATTAGGTTGGGGTTAAAGGTCCTATTGCTGTGCCACTGGACAAGGTCCAGTCTAAACAGTCCAGCAATAAACTCCATACTTGAGAGCAATGGCATTTTAATAACAAATATCCCATCTGTGATGGTTGTGTGTTTAGTTGGCTAGGCTATGATGCCCAGTTCTTTGGTCAAACACTAGTCTACATGTTGCTCTGAAGGTATTTTTTAAGATGTGATTAACATTTAGAATCAGTGGGTGAGACTAATCCAATCAACTGAAGGCCATATGAACAAATAGTGGTATTCCCCAAGAAGAAAATTCTGCTTCTGGACAGTCTTCAGACTCAAAACTGCAGCACCAACTCTTGCTGGAATTCTCAACCAGCTGAACTGCCCTGAAGATTTTGGATTTGAGAGGTCCCACAGTTATGTAGGCCAATTCCTTAAAATAAATCTCTCGTGTGTGTGTGTGTGTGTCTCTCTCTCTCTCTATATATATGTATGTCCCTTGAACAACACTGGTTTGAACTGCATAGATCCAATTACAGGTGGCTATTTTTCAATCATAAATACCACAGTACTACATAATGCCTAGTTATTTGAATCTGCAGATATGCAGAAAATAAAGTATATACAAAGTATATACAACTATAAAGTATATACAACTATAAAGTATATACAATTTTTTGACTGCATGTAAGATCAGGGCCTCTAACTCTCAAATTATTTAAAAGTCAGCTGTATATTAAAAAAAATCTCAGATTGTTTTTGTTCTCTGAAGACCCCTTAATGATACACTATCTAATGAATGAGTTGGGTCTACCAGTGGGACTGGTGAATGGGGAGGAATTGGGTCAAGACAGAGAAGAAAAGTACTGAATACTATGAGCCTGTGCTCTCCAAGGACCATCTAGCTTCTGCTGCCCTGTGGCTACTCTCACATATTCCATTCAAATTAAGTGTAAACAATAACTTACATAATCATACAACCTAATTTCTTTAGTTCTACTCTTAATGAGATCCTGCTGGAATTCTAACAGCAGCCCTCAGGGACTTGGCCTGGGCCAGGTTCTTGCTGCCTTGGGCCAATCCTCAAAGCCGAGTAAGGAATTATTACAAAGTGTCAACAAAAAACACAAAGAAAGAGATATATATTGGAAAATGCAACCTAAGGTTAAAAAATAAATCAGTACATAGGGCAAAGATAATCACTGTCATTGAGAAAGCCTACAATCTGTATTAAAGCTAAAACTGTCTTGATTTTTCTCTTAATATTCTTTGAACTTGCACATTGTTGCAATAGCATTTTAAGCTCTTCATATGTATTTATTAATTTACTTCCAAGCTAACCCTAAAAGTTAAATGCTATGATAAAATCCATTTTCAAGTTGAGAAAGGGAAGGCAGAAGGAGATGAAGTAATTTCTACAAAGTTCCAGAGTTTTAAGTAAAAGGGCTGGTTTTGAAGCCAGACAGTATATATCCAGAAGCCACATTTTAAAATATGATGTAGCACACATCTATTCACTATTCCTTTATCATTCCCTCCAATGTGTACAGAAAAAAAAAAAAAAAAGACATTTTGTCACACTTCCTTCATATTGTTATAAACGTCTTTTCTTTCTAGAATAAATAAGGCCCTAAAATTCAAATATGCCAGCTGAAGTATAACAATCAACAAAACTACATTTTCTAGCTATTCTAATCAACTAAAATTAGAGTACAAATAAATAAACTTAGAATGACAACACAAAGTACAGAATAAATTTTTGAATACATTAATCTTATACCAATACATCAAAATCTAGATAAAATAGCTGATTTTTAAGAGTGTATATATCAGCATGCTGCTACTGCTAAGTCACTTCAGTCGTGTCCGACTCCTAGCGACCCCACGGACTGCAGCCTACCAGGCTCCTCCGTCCATGGGATTTTCCAGGCAAGAGTGCTGGAGTGGGGTGCTATTGCCTTCTCTGATATAACAGCATATTTACATAAAATTTAGTTACTATAAACTGAACAACATTGTGGAAAAAACTGCTGACACTTTCAAAGAAAATATGTCCAAAAGGTCTCAGGATCACACTGTCACAGGCTGTTTCAACTTTGAAGGCGTTTGTAATCTTATGTGAACTAAACTTTTACAGAGCATAGAGGACCATTTTCTTTTTGTAAAACCAGGATAATAAGACAGCCTTGATTAAAAAACCCACAAACTAGTGTATTCTAAGAGAAAATAAATGCAAATACATTTTTAATATTAATATAAACCATAAATCTTAAACATAAAATAGCAAAATTAATATTAAGGTGCATTTATAGAATAATACACCATGATTAGTACATAATTACTCCAAAAATATTAGTCTCATTGAAATAAATCTATTAATAGTCTTTTCAAACTGACAGGACAGAAACAAATTATACACAAAGTAGAAAACATGCAAAATTATATGATAAGTATAAAAAGTAATCAAATTCAAAATTTATAACTGGTTTTTAAAAATAAGACCTTTTATTAAGAAAAACACAGAAAAAAATTATTTTAAATGGAAAGACTATATCTACTTCAAACAAACACCTCATGCTTTGAAGTAAAAAGCAGAAGTGTCATGGTATCTCTACTATTTTGTATCTCTATTCTAAACTTTTTAGACCAGTTTCCTGTGATTAAAAAAAAACAACAACTAAATGAGAACTATAAGTACTTGTAAGTAAAAAGCAAACAGTTTCTTACACATATGATAACTGCTCCTACTGAGGGGCCACCCATCCCTTCTTTGCACAAGATAACAGTGTCCTTTGACGAGCCAGTTTTACTCGACTTAAGAAATGGATTTTGATTCCCATAAGCCTGTGCCAGTGATACCATTGCCCTTGCTGGTGATAGATTTAGATTTGTGAGTGCTACTAGTCTCTGGACTTCACAGATGAGCAGTTTGTTTTAGCTTAGATGCAGACTACTTCAACTTTCTTTGGTAGGTTCACAGGACCAGAATCCTTGAACTGAATGTTAGCAGTCATATGACTCTCACTGAATCACCTCTATAAATATCTCAAAAAGCAAATCTTGAAGGACACATGTCTTCTTCCACATAAAAAGGTTATCCTCCCTAACATTTGATTCTCTCTATTTTAGCTCTCCAATCCCAAGAGTTACTGTTCTCAGTGCCACTCAGTAATCTCTTGGGATACACAGCAAGTTAGTTGTAAAGTCTTTCTCGCTCCTTTCCTGCCTTCCTTAGAGGGGAAAGGAATTATAATTTCCTACACACTCATTTCCCCACGTACAACCTTGAAGCCATCAGAAAATATCTATATTAATTAATGTTTATTTCTAAAACTCTGATTGACTAATTTATTCTTTTTTAATTTAAATTTATTTATTTTAATTAGAAGCTAACTACTTTACACTATTGTATTGGTTTTGCCATACATCAACATGAATCTGCCACAGGTGTACACGTGTTCCCCATCCTGAACCCCCCTCCCACCTCCATCCCCTTACCATCCCTCTGGGTCATCCTAGTGCACCAGCCCCAAGCATCCTGTATCCTGCATCAAACCTGGACTGGCGATTCATTTCTTATATAATATTATACATGTTTCAATGCCATTCTCCCAAATCATCCCCCTCTTCCTCTCCCACAGAGTCCAAAAGACTGTTCTATACATCTGTGTCTCTTTTGCTGTCTCGCATACAGGGTTATCATTACCATCTTTCTAAACTCCATATATATGCATTAGTATACTGTATTGGTGTTTTTCTTTCTGGCTTACTTCACTCTGTATAATTGGCTCTAGTTTCATCCACCTCATTCTTATCCTTCTCCATTACATATTTTATAAACCACTTAATTACATTATAAGCACTTCTTTCTACCATCACTATTACCTGCATAAAATAGATAATGCTGAAAACCTATAGTTCCTGGCTCATCCTCTGGAGGCAACTACTCTCAGTTATTCTAATTGATGGTTTTTTAATGGGGGAGGGAGGAATCTTATATTTGTATCCATATTTCTGAAGAATATACTTAAAAAGTTTCATCTTGATTTTTAAAATTTAAACATTTTCTATTTTATATCCGACAGTAGAAAATTAGATTTTAACATTCTCAGAACCAGATTCTCTCCTACACGTTCCTCACCTACAGCCCAAAGCATGTGCGTGTTCCACTTGCCTTACTGTGATCCATTATATCCCTGTTTTGGCATTGTTTTGGTCTCCTCTGTGCTCTGCTGTTCTCTGTTATTTTAATTTAGTCTTAATATCTCGTTTTAGGTTATTTCTGTTTAGGCAGTTTCCCCACAGAATCCTTCATACTCTCTAAATTCTTGCCTTAGAGGCAGAGCCTGGACCTGACTGAGTAACAAAGCTGATGCACTCACCATTCAGTAGCCAGAATTTCAAAAAATAATACTACAATATGATGGGGGGTGGTGAAGGTGATGGTCTGTATGGTGCAAGTTTGCCTTTATACAAAAGATAATCAGACATGGCCTCTCCAATGTCAATCATTTCACTATTTTTAACAGAAATAATACCTAACATAGGATACAAAACTGATAAAAGGACTTACTGTAATAAAAGAATTACAGCAAATCAGAAATATAGTTAATGATTAAGTTACCTTACCGATTATTCTTTAGGAAGAATAGTTAGGTAGCCACCTTGTTAACTATCAAAGTACATAATTAAAATTCCTAGAACAAACTTCTGTTAAAGCAGCTCCCCAAATGAGTCATCCACCTTAAGTAAGTTTAAAAACTGAGGAAGTGCCCACAATTATCATTAATTTCACCAAACTACTAACTTTAGGCAAAAACACAGCCTTGCTAAGACTGGAAATGTTGTTACAACAACTAAATGTTAACCTAAAGCCTCCATTTCTTGAAGTGATTAAAACTCAAATCCTGTGTGTAGTTACCAAATAGTGATTCATTACAGTGAAATGCATTGTATGTTTGGAAGATTTTTAAAGTTATTTGAGCAGTTGTAACTAAATAAAACTTTGAATTTTTTTCAACTGTTGCTTTTTTTAATATAAATAACAAGTTCATTATTTGCCAGTAAATGGAATAATCTGCTAATTAGCAGCACTTGTTTTGTGATGAATATTCAATTACCAGAATAGAAAAGAGAGAAGATGCATCATACCTTAGTAAATAATTCCTTTTTGTAGAGTGAATTTGCATCCACCTGGCAGAAAACATAAACAGTCTCTTAGTGAAAGCCTTGGGAGTTTGCCAAAATAGAGAAATTAAGGGGTCATTTAACCCTTTCACTCTTTGTCAGAATGACTGTCCCTCACAGATGTCTTCTTTATAACTCCATTGAAATTAATCAGATCTGTCTAAACCTAGTATATTTTGCAGTGCTGAGAACATAAATTAAGTGTATTTCCTGTCATATTCAAAGATTACTATATTTCATATAAAGGAAAACTGTAAAGAAATTGTAAAAACTATACAATTGAACACAGGCAAGACCAGGTGATATTTAACATGCAATCATAATGATTTTTGAAAATATTATAAAGTCTATTCCCTGTAGCTCACTCAGTAAAAAATCTGTCTGCAGTGAAGGAGACCCAGGTTCAATCCCTGGGTTGGGAAGATGCCCTGGAGGAAGGGCAAATATTCTTGCCTGGAGAATCTCATAGACAGAGGAGCCTGGTGGGCTACAGTCCATGGGGGTCGCAAAGAGTCAGACACAAGGCAGTGACTAACACTACTACCACTATTACTACCCAAGATATTTTCAACCAGTTGTCAATTATCTTTTTTCTTCCAATGGCAACTTCTGCTTTCCCTTCTCTTGGTATTTATTTTCTCTCCATATCGAATGATCTCTCCCTCAAATTTTAGAGTTTGAAAACTGAGAAGCCTGATGATTTACCAAGACATCTGTGGAAAGTATCTTGTTTCAGGGAGTTCCAAACCCTTACAGATGTTAGCAGGAAAAAAGATGAGTGGGTCAAGATAGAATGAAGACCACATCTAGGTTTTGTAGACATTACCATCTAACAGAACTCTATAGAGAGAAAAGCAATTATGGCCCTATATCAGCCAGTGTTAAAGCCCACATCAAAGGAGGCGCATGCTTGGCTATGTTGAAAACAGAATGGGTAACTTCTAAGCCAGATAAATGCATTAATGTAAAAAGATGATGAATGTGATGAACCGCTAAAAGCACAAGTTAAGAGTCAGGAAACATGATTTTTGCCTCGGTTCAACAGCTAAGTCTTTTAGCTACAGTATTTAGGATCCTAATACTCACTTGTAAAATGTGGGCATTCCATTTAGAGATTCTAAAGATATCTGTAGATCTAATGTTCTAGAATTATGTGTTTCCTGAATAAGTAATACAAGTCTCAATTTACATCCATCACAGATCATAAAATGAAGTGGTACCATTTAGATTTATTCTGATTTTCCTGGTTGTCTGATCTGTAATCATAAAACAGAATTGCAGCTACTGAACTGTAGTGGCAACAGCTTGTAAAACCTTTCCTTTTACAATGAGCTCTCTCCACTGCAGTGAAATTTGAAAACAGGAGTTTAACTATGTCCAATCCTCATACTGAATTTCATCAGGAAATTTGATATCATGACTCAAGTGAAAATCAGGAGTATTTAATTACTGCCTATTTTCATTAACTAATGATCCAATTTAAAATTGATTAAGGTAGAGTGCCACTGTTAGATAAATTTAATACAACAACATTATTTAGAGATGATTGCTCTTTCTTTTTCTACTAAAATATAATTGATTATGGGTGGCTTTCCAAGGTGTTTAAAATTATGAATGTGATTTTATTGCTTATCGCTTACTTCCTTAATTAGTGGTGTTTTAATGATGGACTTACTAGAGAGGAACCATGGGAGTGTCTGTGAGGAAACATATTAATAGAATGGATTTTAAAGTTATGCACTATGTGTGTGTGTTTGCACACACATACATACAAGCACCAAGGAAAGGCCATATGAGGACTTAATGAGAAAACAGGAAGAGCGTGCTCACAACACTGAAGCCATCATCACACTGATCATGGACTTCCTAGCCTCCATAACTGTGAGAAATAAAAGTCTCTTTTTAAGCTGCCAAGTGTATAGCATTTTGTTATAGCTGCCCAGGCTAAGACAGCAGCCCTCCAGATAAAGACTCCTTATGTTCACATTTTTTGTTGTTATTGTTGTTTTAATCTCTACTAGTAAATGTCAGATGACCGGGCCTCAGAGCTGAGAGCAAAACTTGGGAGCAATGATGGGAAATACGACATTTGGAGCATTGTACTATAGGAAACAGGGTAGCCTGTTTGTCTCATAAAAAATTAATGAATAAAATGGTGACATGGAAATATTCCCTAGGACAAGTTCTGTCGTCTGAACCATTTTTACAAGAGCTGATGTCCCCTGAACCTTTCTTTTACTGTATGTTCTATATTATTTTGTAATAACCCAATTCTGCATATATCATCCCAACTAGACCACATACTCCTTGGAATCATGGGTATGTTTTTATTCATTTTTTTTAATCTACAGAACACTTTACAGTACATAATAAATATTCCATACATATTTGATTAATGCATAGTTGAATTAGGGAAACATAAAGGCCCTGGATCACTGGCCTATATATCTCTCATGGGAATCTATAGGTTAAAATATCATTTTGATTTCATCACTTTCTATAAATAATCATGCCTTTTGGAGTAACTACTGATTTTGGAAATTAAAGTTCCTCTTCATAGAAGTAAACTGAGTATGAAAATGATAGTACTTATAAAGAACTGTGAGATCCTCAGAGAAGGATACTAAGTCAAAATTTCTACTATTCTCAATTAAATGTGCACAGTATTTGAAATATACCATTTTTCAACTTGAGGAAAATAATTTCTAACCCTATAATGATGGTTTTACCTAATTACTTCCTAATGCTGCAGTATCCCAAATAATTAATATTCATCATTCAAATCTCAAAACCTTTTTCATGTTTTTAATGTTCACATTGCACAGCAGAGAATGAAGAGGGACCACTCCCCTCCCAGCTTTATTAGCACTGCAATTTCTTGCCAAGAGAAAGACTCAACCTGATGCACTTGAATTCAAGTTCAAGTTCAAGTGTACAATAATCCAGTTAAAGCCTCTCTACAAATCTGACATAAATTAATGAAGTTTCCAAATGTTTTGTCAAACATATATCAAATGATAAGAGATCTAGATGGTCCCTTTTCTCAAGCACCACTGAATGTCTTGTCACTAACCTGGAAGAATGTTTTATAAAATGAAATATAAACACACTGTACTTCAAATGGTGAATAATTTATGGTCTGTGTTCTATGAAATTACTTTCCAATTACTAGATTGTTAATACTCACTTGATTTTCATTTATTTTATCAAGGAATATGACCCTTTTGTAGTGCTACAAAAAGAAATGCAAAAGGTCAATGAAATATTTATTTGTTTAAATAGTATTGAGGAATAAAGGCATTTATTAAAAAGGGGAAATAATTTTCTAACAGCCCTATACAAATAAAAGGAGTATGAAGAACTGAATGCCATACACATATTACAGCAATTACATGCCATGATAGGTGTGACACCTTATTCTTGACAAAAACATTACATAAACAAAGATGCTCTTACATTAAGGACCTGGAAGGCAGTTATGAATTTAGGTTTAAATCTTTGTAGGAAATGAGAAAATAGAACAGCACATTTCCAATCCTAATTGAGGTCTTCAAAATGCCCTGCATCAGAAATGATCGAGATAAAATCAAAACTACTTGCTTATAAGCAATCACCTGCAAAAAGATGACATTGGTTCGTGAAACACATGTGAAAAATGTAAACCTATTACTGAAAGGAGAAAATAGATGTGCCTCTCTGACATGTACAGATTCATATTTTCTATCATGAAAATTATTAGGTTTCCATTTGAAGAAACACTCTTCCTCTAACTGCATTAATACCTGGATATTCCTCAAGATATTATTATATCACCTGCCTAAAGAATATAAAACACAGTGAAATGAAATTGTTTAATTTCAGGATAAAGAATATTTGAAAAAATGAAATCATGGTAAACAAAGATTTTAGTTTCTAACAATCAATACTGTCTACTTCACATCATATTAGATGTGTGTGTGTGTGTGTGCGCGCATGCACACACGTGTGTGCATGTGTGCATGTGCACATGCACAGTTTTGTCCGACTATTTGCAACCCTATGGACTGTAGTATGCTCCTTGGTCCATGGGATTCTCCAGGCAAAAATACTGGAGTGGGTGGCCCTTTCCTCCTCCAGGGGATCTTCCCAACCCAGGGATGGAACCCATGTCTCCTGAGTCTCCTGCACTGTCGGATGGATTCTTTACCACTGAGCCACGTGGGAAGCTCACATAGATATCAAATGCAGAACTGTAAAATCCACTTGTGTTAACAAATGACAAATTATCAGTTGGTCTTGAAGGGCAAAAAAAGCTGGAAAATTATATATCTTTGCTATTATATGCAACAGCAGAATGAAATCACTGTGAAAGAAACTATGGCCTGAAAAAACCTATACTATTTACTTTCTTACCATTTTTGGCTTTCCCTTTCCCTCCTCCCTGCCCCTACACTTGGGCACTCTAAGCGATCTGTCTTTGTCTCCTTGTCATTTTCTGTGTCTCTCTCTCTCTTTTTATCAATTATTTCTGTCATTTTCACCCTCTTGACTATTGCCCACATTCATCATTCCTTAAATACTAACCATCAATTCCAGAAGTTCATGTTTTATAGAGTAAACCTTACATTACTGTTGTTTAGCCAAACTTCCAGGTGATTCCAGACTATTCCTATACCCTTCTCTCTGTACATGTTGTTGCTGCTTAGTCGCTAAGTCCTAACCAACTCTTTTGCAACCCATGGACTGTAGCTCACCAGACTCCTCTGTCCATGAGATTTCCCAGGCAAGAGCACTGGAGTGAGTTGTCATTTCCTTCTCCAGGCAATCTTTCCATCTAGGGATCAAACACTTATCTCCTCCATTGGTAGGAGGACTCTTTACCTCTGAGCCAACTGGGAAGACCTTCTCTCTGTACATACTCTTGGCTTTAATCTTTCATTCTGTCTCATTATCCCATCAAAGATTGAGTCCCATGTAGTGGGCTGCATACCATCTGTGGTCTTCCACACTTTATCATCCCAGACTTATTTCACATTATCCTAAACTTGTTAGCTCAGTTCTTAGTCTGGTCAGCTAATTCTTAATTCCTGTATGTAAACACATACCTAATTTAGCCTCTGAGTATGGGCTCACATGGTTTCCCTCTCGTTAATTGCCTTCACTATTTCCCCTCATTACTCACAAACCAATCTCTAATCACTGTCTCCAGGGAATCTTTCCAGGACTCTTGTCTGTGATGCTAGTAATCTCTTTGAGCAGACTAGAGGTTTTCAGGTTCGACCGGGCCTACCTATATTTGTCTCCTAGTGCTGCCATCAAAAAGTTACACACACTAGGTTGAAAAGCAAGAGAAATTTATTCTTTTGCAGTTCTGGAAAGAAGTCCAAAATCAAGGAGTTAGAAACGCTTTGTGGCCTCCAAAGGTTCTAGGGAGGAATCATCCTCGACTCTTCCTGAAAGTGAAAGCAAAGTCGCTCAGTTGTGTTCAACTCTTTGCAACCCCATGGACTGTAGCCCACCAGGCTCCTCTGTCCATTGGATTTTCCAGGCAAGAGTACTGGAGTCGGTTGCCATTTCCTCCTCCAGGGGATCTTCTTGACCCAGGGATTGAACCCAGGTTTCCCACATTTGAAGGCAGATGCTTTACCACCTGAGTCACCAGGGAAACCCTCTTCCTACCTTCTTGTAATTGGTGGCAATCTTTGGCATTCCTTAGCTTATAGATGCCTCACTCCAATTTCTGCCTCCATTGCCCCATAACTATTTGTATATCTGCATGTCCCCAAATCTTCTTCTCCTCACCAGAACACAAAATCTTGGATTTAATGCCACATTATTAAAACATCCACTCTTACTTCTTGGAAGGAAAGTTATGACCAGCCTAGACAGCATATTAAAAAGCAGAGACATTACTTTGCCAGCAAGGTCCATTTAGTCAAGGCTATGGTTTTTCCAGTGGTCATGTATGGTTGTGAGAGTTGGACTATAAAGAAAGCTGAGTGCCAAAGAACTGATGGTTTTGAGCTGTGGTGTTGGAGAAGACTCTTGAGAGTCCCTTGGACTGCAAGGAGATCCAACCAGTCCATCTTAAAGATCAGTACTCGTTGTTCATTGGAAGGACTGATGTTGAAGCTGAAACTCCAATACTTTGGCCACCTGACATGAAGAACTGACTCATTTGAAAAGACCGTGATGCTGGGAAAGATTGAGGGCAGGAGGAGAAGGGGATGACAGAGGATGAGATGGTTGGATAGCATCACCAACTCGATGGACATGGGTTTGGGTAGACTCCGGGAGTTGGTGATGGACAGGGAGGCCTGGTGTGCTGCGGTTCCTGGGGTCACAAAGAGTTGGACACAACTGAGTGACTGAACTGAACTGAATCAAGTATGACTTCATCTTAAATTGATTATAGCTGTAAAGACCCTGTTTACAAATAAGGCCACATTCATGGATTAGGGCAGTTAGGACTTCCAAGTATCTTTTGGGGGAACACATATCAACCCACAATAGGGACACTCAAAAGCATCTCAACTAACCCATTCATTATTATGACCAAGAGAAACTCCAAATAACCCTGCTTGCATACTTTTCTTGTCATTATAAGTCCACACTTTATGAAGTTACCAGTTTTATTAGCAGGCAGCTCAGTAAAAAATAATAATAAAAATAACTTCATTGTAGCCAAAGTACATTAGCCTTGTTTCCCTACTTCTAATCTTGAGCCTATACAAAATAGAGTATTTCCCTGTCAATATTATAGACCATTAAATTATTAAAGACAAGTTATTCTCCCCAAAGACTTTCTTCAGGATACATGTTCCTATTTTCTTTTTCTTTTTTTTTTTTTAATATGTCATCAAGAGAGTAAAAACCATGACATGTTTCTCTGGGAAAAAACAAAAAACAATTTAGCTCTAATCATCTGATTTTGAAAGAGTATATTTTATTGTCTACTTCTATATAGAGTTCATTTTATCATAATGGCTTGGATGTCAGATAGATGTAGCTATGAATCCCAAACCTGCCACTAAGCAATTGCATTACTATTAAAATAAGTAATACCTCTAAGCCTCAATGTCCTTCTTGAGAAATCAGAATGCAACATTTGCCATAAAGAGTTAAAGTAATAACAGATAATTAGCACAGTGCTTGGTAGACTTAATAACTGGTAGCTTGTAATAACATAATTTTTATTGGTCTATTATAGAAGTCTAATTTAACACATCAAAACTTGTATTATATTGAGCATGGCCTACAGCCCTTGGTGTTAATTCATGCCTTGACAGCAATATCACAGTTAACATGGATTTGTGTACCTTTCTGCAATTCTAGCTATTCTTATCTTGCTGACTATCAGAGGGTAGGAACAGAATTGTTCTGATCACACCAAGATACTTTGGAGAGGTGAGCCTAGAAATTTGTTTTTTCACATTGGTAGATGGGTAAATGGTAATGAAACTCTTTCCCTCAAGTTTTGAGTACCACTCTCATCTCTCAAAGAGCAGGTCTCTAAAGAACCTGTGAAATTATCTAGTTTCTCTAAAGAACTAGCTTCTCTTACTTAACTTTTAATCTATTTGCAGGACCTTAGTTTTCCATTCTGCATATGTCTACCATCAATCCTTGACAAAAGATGCAGACATTTATTTTGCTACATGATATGCAGGTAGTTGCTACATGATATCCATTTTCCCACTTGACAAACGATACAGAGACAGTTTGCTACATGATTTGCACATAGTTGCTATGTGATATCCATTTTCCCATCATATATACAAAATTAGAGATAGTTTAAAAATGTAAAAGTCAAAGCTATAGAATTTTTCCTGGGTCAATATAGGAGAAAGTCTCACTAGGTTGTGAGGAATTTCTTAACCAATACAGGGAAATGAACTAAAAGGAAAGTATGATAAACAAGCACATTAAAATATCTTTTTATCACATTTCACTAGAGATATTGAAAAGGTAGGTTGTAACTTGGCATCTGTATAAATCTGGATTTGGCACTCATTTGGAAATGACAATTCTGAATTTCCAAGAATTATTTTAAAAGACTGTATGCTCTTCAGTAAGCTCTTCTCTCCAAACTAGATTTACAACTTCTATATATATAATAAGGCTTTGTATTTGTCAACATTAAAAGTCTGATTTTTAAACAGCTTCTTGGACTGGTGTTTCATATCCATCAGCTTGTTCAATTTTACCACCTGTGTCATCTTAGTATCTTTTCAGAACTATTACCTTCACCATAATACTCCATTAGTTTCCCCAACTCAGATGTGGGCTTCTACAGCAATTTTGTTTTGATAACAAAGACATGATGGAAAAGATAGATTGAAAAACCTTTTCTAGATCTTTTCTAATGTTGTCTGCACTCAAATTATTGAATACTTCTTTCAAGTAATTTGTCTAAATTTTGAGTCATGATTTCCCTCATCTTCCTCAAAATTTGTGGGGACCCTTGGTCCTAAGTTTAAAAGGTCTTTTGAATCTATTATATATATAATATATATATGTATGTATATAATTACACACACACACACACACACATGTATGTATTCTATAAAACCAACACAGACCAGATGAATCAAATAACCACCAGTAGTCTTGATCTCAATATAAACTTTTGTCATGGTCTGCAATTTTTAGATGATAGAGCACATTTTGTCACTGGTAAGATTCATGTCATAGAAGTTGTAAGGCAGTTTTTGCCCAGAATATTATCAGTAATTAACTTGACTTTTCTAGGTGTAGGTTCATTATTCTAAATCTCATCAAGGTTAACTTCAAAAACACTACCCATGGGATCATCAGATGCAATTTTGGTTTGAGTCCTTGAGACTACTGTTTTTCCAACACTGCTCACATTGTACATAGTTAATTAGTGCTTTTTACAACACACCCACATGTCTTATAAAATGGATCAACTATTGATAGTTTCTTCTGGGCTCCTTTTTTGCTGCCTTTTTTAAGATGCTTGTTTTTGCCAATGACCATGGTGCTGCTCTGAGAGCCAAAGGTACACCACTATTTTATTTCATAATTTATTTAGCAATGCAAAGTTCCTCAAACCAATCAGTAACCTTCAAAAAAGGAAACTACTTAGATATTTTAAAGCCTTTGCATACAATGGGTAAAGAACCATTATTCCATCATTTCCTTGTAACTTCCAATTTTTTATTATTATTTTTTTTTACTGAAAAGCAGTTTAGGACAGAAAGGATACTTGTTTTGAGGAAATGATAAAGATTATGGTAACATGTTGCTGCGGGCTGAATGTCTGTGTCCCCCTGAAAATCTTATGCTGAACTTTAGTACACAGTGCAGTGATAGTAGGAAGTAGGGCCTTTGTGAATCACTGAGGTCAAAGAGGTAAAGCCTGAAGGAATGGGCTTAGTGCTCTTAGATTTCACAGAGTTAGCTCACTCCTTCAGATCTGGAAGAAGGTCTTCACTCAACTATGCTGGTGCCCTAACTTCAAGCCTCTAGCCAGTAAGATTATGAGAAATTTTTGTGGGACTTTGTTACAGTGGCCTGATAAGACACATGGGTTATTTATTTTAGGATTTAATGTTGTCTGAAAGGTTCTGAAATGATTTTTCAATATAGATTTGAAGTAATTATAATTATTTTATAATAATTATAAATATTTATAATAACTATAAATATTTATTTACCCTCCGCAAGGAGATCCAACCAGTCCATTCTGAAGGAGATCAGCCCTGGGATTTCTTTGGAAGAAATGATGCTAAAGCTGAAACTCCAGTACTTTGGCCACCTCATGCAAAGAGTTGACTCATTGGAAAAGACTCTGATGCTGGAAGGGATTAGGAGCAGGAGGAGAAGGGGACGACAGAGGATGAGATGGCTGGATGGCATCACTGACTCGATGGACATGATTCTGGGTGAACTCCGGGAGTTGGTGATGGACAGGGAGGCCTGGCGTGCTGTGATTTATGGGGTCGCAAAGAGTCGGACACGACTGAACGACTGAACTGAACTGAACTGAACTGAATATCAAATAAAAACCAATCTGTTTCTTTAAAGTTAAACCATAATCGTCATATTTTTCTAGTTTCATTAGCTTAATATGTACTTTAGAGTTGTTCTTCAATTTCACCTTCTCCAATTAGTACCATAAGCATTTTCAGCATATAAATATCCTATGAAGTATAAGAATAATTTAAATAGGGAAATGCTGTCACTCATTTTATAGTTATCATTGACAGTCATTCTAATACAATAATTAACTCTAATAAATTGATCACAACCTTGAAAAACATCCTGTATGAATCAATATAATCGGCCAGCTTCTTGGTTGTCATAGAAACTGATTATAGGAAGTATGTTTAATGCAACATACACTCTATGCATAAATGATTAAACTGCTAAAGTTTAAAAATGAGCCTAATCAAAACCATGTTTACCACAACTTTCATTACCACTCTGTGTTTTACCTAATGCATCATTTCTATTTAATCTTGAACCAAAAAACATATACAATATTGGAATCAATAGCTATAGGATGTATTTAGAGCTAATAACCTAAAACAACTAAGCAAAATTTTCCGTGAAAATATCCTTGATACAGTCAAGGATATGAGTCATTACTTTATACAAAATGAATTTTATAAATTCCTTCTTTTCATGGGTTTGAATAAATAGCACTGAAACAGAAATATTATAACCCAAAAAAGAAGCATCCTTATCTCAATACAGAATATGACTAAGTCTATTGTCAAGCTAAGATAATTTACATGAAAGAAAATCATTTATCACTCAGGAGAAAAGTTAAAAATAAGTATGAGTACACTAGGAATATCCATGAAAGACATGCAATTATATATAGCTGTGTGTGTGTGTGTGTGTGTATATATATATATATATGTAGAGAGTATGTAGTATATAATTCATGAAAATAGTAGTATAACCCTGTATCCATCATTCAGTGAATAAAAACTTATGACCAATTTTATCCTTATCCCCACTGGTTAACCCTACATCATATTAAGGAGTTAAACCAAAACATCATTTCATTCTTCCTTGTATATTTTATGCTTATTTAATCACTCAGTAGTGTCTGACTCTGTGTCCCTTTAGACTGTAGCCTTCCAGTATCCTCTGCCCATGGGATTTTTCAGGCAACAATACTGGAGTGGTGTACCATTTCCTTCTCCAGGGGATCTTCCCGACCCAGGGATTGAACCCACATCTCCTGTATATCCTGCACTGCAGACAGATTCTTTACCCACTGAGCCATGGGAGAGTTTATATGCACCTCTAAAAATAAGTAATTGCTCAAAAATATGATCATAATATAATCAACTATCATAAAAAATTATTTATTATCACCAACTATACAATGAGTTTTCTGATTTTCCCAGATGTCTCATAAAAATTTTCCAGAGGATTTTTTGAAATCAAGATCCAAATAACCTCTATGCAATGGAATTAACCAATGTGTCTCTTAGATTTTTCTATATGTATTTACCTTTTCCTCATTTTAATATTTTTTGTTCCCTCTGGATACTTTCACACAGTCAAAAATTCCCTGACTGCTTCTTTGTTGTCTTTCAAAATATTTGTCTGTCTTGAATCAGTAGTTAAATCTAGAGACTTCATTTGGAATTTAGAAAGAATTCTACATAACAAATGTTGTGTGCTTGCATCAGGAGGCCATGCTGCTGTGGCTGCTGCTGCTACTGCTGCTGCTAAGTCCCTTCAGTCGTGTCTGACTCTGTGAGACCCCATAGACGGCAGTCCACCAGGCTCCTCCGTTCCTGGGATTCTCCAGGCAAGAACACTGGAGTGGGTTGCCATTTCCTTCTCCAATGCATGAAAGTGAAAAGTGAAAGTGAAGTCATTCAGTCGTGTCCCACTCCTAGCGACCCCATGAACTGCAGCCTACCAGGCTCCTCCGTCCATGGGATTTTCCAGGCAAGAGTCCTGGAGTGGGTTGCCATTGCCTTCTCCGTCAGGAGGCCATAATGACCTGTCATCTCTGTTTTCCTCTATCAGAAGTCACTAATTATAACTGTCTATGTACTTTAATGAATTCAGGGTTGCAAAATGGCAATAATGATAATACAGTTATTCATTTATTGGATGAGATCCTTCTATAAAATAAACTACCTTGTGAACTCTTTGATTACTACAAAATACAGAGTTTAAATAGTAGATCAGGAATAAAAAGGTTTGATTCCTTTATTTAACAGTTTTCAAAATAAAACGTTATTTTCCTAGCATCTTCCAAGAAGATCCATCAGATTGTGTTTTACATAGTCTACACCAATATTTAACATTTAAACTGTAGCCATAATTCCCCTTCTATGTTTAACTTACATAATAATAGCTTAATTATTCAGGGAGACATTTGAGAACTCGAAATATTTACTTATAAATAGGCTTTGTGGGTGTTTCCCCAGTGGCTTATCAGTAGAGAACCTGTCTGCAGTGTAGGAGCCACAGGTTTGAGTCCTGGGTCAGGAAAATCCCCTGGAGCAGGATATTGCAACCCACTCCGGTATTCTTGCCTGGAGAACCCCATGGACAGAGAAGCCTGGTGGGCTACACAGTCCATAGGGTCACAAAGAGTTGGACGCAACTGAAGCACCTTACCAAGCACACATACAGAGGCTTTGTTGGGAGGAACTTTAATTATGAATAAGTAGGCCATTCCTTCAATTATGAATAAATAATGCTTTTCAGTTTATTTTTATGGGTGTTACAAATAATTGTTAATATGATTTCAACTTTATTGCATCAAGTAATATTTTCCAATATAACTTACTGATAAATATTTTAAATTTCTATGCTGCAAAGTATGAGACCTGAAAGGGGCAGACAGTGTGGTGTGAGAAGCCTGCCTGAATGCATATTTCAAAGAAAAATATATATGATATCTCTTATATATAGATAGAGTGAAAATAGATTATATATACACACACACATATATAATCTTTAGAATTTTTTACATGGAAGAAATGTTTACATATTACATGACCATAAAGGAACACATTTTATCTTTATTATTTAATTAACATCACTAAGTATATCCTTGTAGTTTGAAAAGCCAAGGTGTTTAAGCTTACATTTTTCCTCTTGTAAGACTCTTAATTTAAAAACTTAAAATTCAAAATTATTTAAAAACCCTTGTGACTATTCAAACATTGATTTCTTTCTTAATATCCACGGTAACAAATTACTTAAAGAGAAATGGAAAAAGATTAACCCACTTTGAACAACAAATTTATGATTTAAGTATAGCTAAATTCAACTAGTTTTAACAAATTTTACTACTGTGTTTCTGTT
This sequence comes from Bos indicus, assembly GCF_029378745.1. Lineage (NCBI taxonomy): Eukaryota > Metazoa > Chordata > Mammalia > Artiodactyla > Bovidae > Bos > Bos indicus. The sequence continues at coordinate 79,406,291 of NC_091768.1, forward strand.
GTCACATTAAAGCATTTTGAAAATAATTACTGTAACTTATAAAGGAATAAGCATATATCCGATTAGAATATAACCTTTGCCGCATTTAATCAACAAGGTTGGCTATGTGATTTCTGGGATTATTAAAATATGTTAACAAAGAAACTACATAGAAATAACAATACCTACCACGTGGGAGACCCGGGTTCAATCCCTGGTTCGGGAAGATCTCCTGGAGAAGGAAATGGCAACCCACTCCAGTACCCTTGCCTGGAAAATCCCATGGATGGTGGAACCTGGTGGGCTACAGTCCATGCGGTCACAAAGAGTCGGACACAACTGAGCGACTTCACTTTCAATAACATATTTGGAATTATTTTAAATATTAAATTTTTAACCTAAATAGTATACATAAAAATAAAATTTGAGATTTATAAACCCTGTCTTTAAGGATTAATCTTTAGGAATTCTTTGTGCAGAATAGTAAGAATGTATTAAAAAAAAAACAATATAATTATTCTGCCCATGTAAAATACACAGTATATCTGCACACATGTGATGTAACTATATCAATTTTTTCTTTCAATTTATTGTAAGATACATTTAGCAATGCATTGTAGTTGTCAAATCACTCTCTCAGCCAACTTACTATTAACAACAAGTCCAAGGAGATGACCATTGAAACGCCATTAGCTAACCAGTAAAGAACATGATTTTATTCCACATTACCTTTATTAACTGCTTGTGAAAAACTTGTAGGTTTTATAAATTATAGTCTATACAATATAATTCAAAAATAATAAGACTTCATGTGACTGGTCAATTATCAAAATTTTGATTAAAAATTAAATGTTTTAATTTGTTAATGTTTTCTTCATGAAGAATCCCCAAAAAAGAGAATTTAAGCTCAAACTTATCTAACATAAGTGGAAAAAACTTAAATACTGAAAAGTTAAAAATATTTAATGTACAGGTATCCACAGACACCCTGATAACTGCTGATTATAAACAGAATAATTATATTTTTAATCTTCTAAAGAAGTATAGTTTGAGAGTAAAAGTAAGCACCAGCAATAATTATGCTGAAACTAGGTGTGTAAAATCAAGTCTGTCAAGGGCAACAAGGACATCCTGGCTACATTGAAATAACCACAACAAATTGGCCCCTACCTTCTTAGAACTCATTATAGTATCATAGCTTTTTTCTACATAATAAAATATAAATTTCTAAATTATTTAAGAGATGAATAGTTATAATGGAACTAAGTGTGATAAGAACAAGGCTCTATTATCAAGCTTGCTACCCATATCAACAATATGATGTGGCAATCATACTTACAATGCAAACCTTTGTCTTATTACATATCTTTTAACCTTGCTCTGCTATTACGATTTTTTTCCACCAGATGGTAGCCAATAAAAGCAAGAAACAGAGAGATTAACAGTTAAAAGAAATAAAATTAAATTGAAACAAAACAAATTAAAGATTGATTAATGCTGGAAATACAATTATGCACACCAAAATTCTATATATCAAATAAATACAATCAATTTTAAACTTCTTTTTGAAATAAGAATTGTTTCAATACTGATTTTATGCAAATTCTTTAGGGTTAACTTGGATTTCTAGGCCCAAACTGGTAAACAATATAGAGAGGAAAATACTAACCCGGAGCACTGGGATCAATGCTCATTTTTGTATAGATCATTCACAAACATATAAATACAAACTTATCTTAAAGATTCCTGAAGTCATTGCTTATTTAAAAGAACCGTTGTGATATTCTAAAATATAATTTTTAGAACGTGTATTTTTATGACAGTTCTTTTTTAAAAATCCATCCATCCTTCTTATCTTGCAAAAATCAGATACATGGAATTATTTCCTCTGTGTGGAATCCTCTATTCTGGCCTTGTTAGTCTTGGTTTGAACATGAAGTATTCATTATTTGCAAAAACCAATTATCATCCCTGTCTGGATACATTAAGATTTTTTTCTACAAGTCTTTTCCTCTCTATCACATTTTAGGCAACAGTTTATATGAATTATTCATAGTTCCTATATTGTAGGGAAGTTTTTTTTATTAAATTTGATCATAATAATAGTTATTACCCCAGTCATGGCATTTTTATGAGTCTTCTTCAATGCCATTACCTGGAAAGATTTCAATCAAGAAATATAAAAGATGCAAATCAATTTCCATAATAAAATTAAACTGTACCATCTACTCCTTCACTCCAGCAATAGAGCTGATTGACAGCCTTTTCCTGATAGCTTGAGCAGATAAAATTCAGATACAGAAGCAGAGAATGGCAGATTATTTGCTTTTAAGAATTTCAGTGGCTTTTCCTTCATTGTTGCTATTTGCTGCTTGCTAATCTCACTGAAACATAATATTTAACAGAATCTGTATACAAATTTATTTGCAAGCATAGTATTCTCTTCCCTGAAAGTAGCTGATTTTTCTTTAGTAGCTGTGCTTATAATAAACAAAGTATCAAGTGCTATGATATTGTTTTCCTCCTAATGACAGTCTAATTCTATTCAGTATAACAAAAATGCTATGCTTTTAGGAGGAAAGAATGATTAGTTTGCTTCCTGATGTCAATTTTTAACAACAACAAAAAAAGGCAGATCTTTATGGTAATTATTGTCTTCTAAGAAATATATATCAGATTCTGCTCTCACACAATGAGGAGAGATGTTCAGTTAAGTTGGACTATAAGATTTCAGGAGTTGGAGTGAGAAATTTTCACAGTGAGAGGTTATGAGGTCTGAGAGCACAACTGCTGTGAATATGTGCTGTGTGTCCCCTAGTTTGGAAAAGAGAGTCTGTAGAACCCTGACCACACCCAGTTCTTCCTCAAACCACTGAGTGATGGTCCAGTGTGCCTACCAACCATCTAATTCCACTCCTCCCTAAAGGTATTAAAAGATTTGAACAGAATATGAGATACCAACAATGATCTTTTACAAAAATGACTCCAGCATTCAGACAGTGGCACCAAATAGAGATCTTACAACTCGATTCTTTATTGTTCTCTTCAACATGTATCCACAGTTAATAACATGGGCTTAACATCTAAAATGTTTTCAGCTTCATATCTCATACTTTTTTCATAAAAAGTACTTTCACAAATACTTCTGTGTTTGGAGGTGGTATTAAAATATAATTAGAAACAAATAACTTTTATTGAGGCAAGATAAAAATTGTTTTTCTCATCAAAGCATGTTTTTGGAGGCACTGCGACTGGGGGCCCATTGTCATGGCATGCTTGTCCTGATCACTATACAGGGTTTTCCTGTCTCAACATGCCTGGTTCTGTCACAATGTGGGCTCTTGCAACATGTCCATGTTGTCATGTTGTCTCGACATGGATCCATCGTGGCCTGTCCTGGCCCAGTTGGGGAGGGGAGGTTGGTGGATCTGTCGTGACATGCCTGGCTTTTTTCATCAGGGTGATGGGCGGTTCTTTTTGTTGTGACATGCCCGATGTCCACCATGGCACATCAGGGCATATCATGGCTAATCTGGTCTGTTGCAACACACACAGACCCTGATGCAACACACCCTGTCATTATACATGGGGTTCTTTCATGACACGTCCAAACGTGTCTGGGGTTCTGACAGATAAGGAAACTGAGGCCTGAACAGGGGTTGGTGGGTCACATGATCAGTAAGCATAGAAAGAGTAACAGAAATCCGCAAGCAGCTGAGTCAGGCCTTCCCATGAATGTAGCCCCATTGGTGGTCCCAGGTGGCACCAACCCAGCTATGTACTCCAGATGCCTAAAGTGGAGCAGATGGAGCCAAAGCATGCAGAGTTCCTGTAGGTACAGCTGGCTACCTCACACAAGGCATTTGCCCTTTTCAACCTTGGAGACCCTCCAGTCCTCAATCCTGCATTTTTCCTACCTCCCAGCCACCCCTGACACTCCTAGGGACACCACTGCTTTCTTGGGCATGTCCTCAGCGCCTCCTAGTGGCCGTCCAGGGCCCAAGCTGCAGAGTCTGGCCATCATGGATGTTCAGGCTCATATGTGGCTCTTTAACCCAACTGCGTTCTGAAGCAGGGTCTCACCCTCAATGCTGAGGTCTAAACCCTCCTCCTGGGGAGCAGATGATCCCCATACCAGCTTTGTACCCAGGGTGCTCCAGTTTCAGGTTTACCAAATGCCCACTATGACACAGAGCATCTGATTTTTATGTAGGACACAGTTTCCTTTTATTTTTGTTTGACCCAGGAGTCAGCAAGTTACTGGACTTTTTGTTGTCAGTGCCAGCCTGGGAAAAGTCTGTCCTCCTGATAGCTGCAGGATAGTTATGAAAGCTGGATTCTGAGCAGGCCTGTTGGGAGGGCCCTGATGCTCACGACCTTTGGAGGCTCTGAGCTCTAAAGGCCCATCTACTCTGAACCGATGTCTCTCCTCTGATTCAGTTAGGGTTCAAGTGGAAACACCTGGCCACAGAGAGTATGGGATTTGTCACAGGTGTTTGAACTTAAATGACTGTTCAGTTCAGTCACTCAGTTGTGTCCGACTCTTAAGACCCCATGAATCGCAGCACTCCAGGCCTCCCTGTCCATCACCAACTCCCAGAGTTCACTCAAACTCATGTCCATTGAGTCGGTGATGCCATCCAGCTATCTCATCCTCTGTCGTCCCCTTCCCCTCCTGCCCCCAATCCCTCCTATCATCAAGGTCTTTTCCAATGAGTCAACTCTTCACATGAGGTGGCCAAAGTATTGGAGTTTCAGCTTTAGCATCAGTCCTTCCAGTGAATACCCAGGACTGATCTCCTTTGGCATTGCCTTTCTTTGGGATTGGAATGAAAACTGACTTTTTCCAGTCCTGTGGCCACTGCTGAGTTTTCCAAATTTGCTGGCATATTGATGACTGTAGAGGTTGCTTAATTTAAGCTATCTTTGGAAAGGCATGTCCTTGAGTCTCACTCTCGAGCTTGAAGCCCCAGGGCAAGCTATTGCGACAGAGGGACATGAGGCAGCCAGGAGTGAGAATGTGCTGGAATGCACAGGCACAGGCCCATTTGGGACTAAATAATCTTAGTTTCCTGATATGATGTACCAGGAATGGCACACCACTTTTATGGTATTGCCAAAAATGTATACATTAATGAATCAAGGGATAAACTGAGAAAATGTCAGAGATCAGAGGAGTTGAAAGAGACATGATAGCAAAGTGTAATGTGCATTCCTGGATCCTGACACAGAAGAGACATCAGTGGGAAAATGGAGAAATTTGAATAAAGCTTGTAGTTTAGTAAACAGCATTGTATAAAATATTCAGAAAATAACTTTTTAAAAACAAACCAAATCACTTATGCTTGTTGTTACTAATATAACAAATTTTGTTTGTTTTGTTTTTAAACAAAATTTGCTATACTGAGTGAAGTCAGTCAGAAAGAGAAAGACAAATAATATGATACCACTCATATGTGGAATCTAAAAAATTTTGGTGCAAATGACCTTATTTACAAAATAGAAATAGAATCACAGATGTAGATAACAAACGTGTACCAAGGCAGGGAAAAGGGATATATTGGAAGACTGGGATTGATATATAAACACTCCTATATATAAAATAGATAACAAATAAGAACTCACTGTATAGTGCAGAGAACTTTATGCTTTGTAATGAACCACATGGGAAAAGAATCTAAAAAAGAGTGGATATATATATATATATGTATAACTGATTTGTTTTGCTGTATAGCAGAAACATTGTAACACTGTAACATCAACTATACTGTGATAAAATTCATTAAAAATAAAATCTGGAATTGAAGAAAATCTGACATCATAGTTAAAAGAAGTCCCTGAGTCTTCCCTTACCTTACTTCCACGTGAAGATGTTTCCAGATGAAAAATAAATTGGACTACAAATAAGCAGCAGCGATTTTCTCAGCCAATTCGGCTTTGAAATTCTCTAATAGGTGATGTGCCCTTGGTGTTTGTTCAACTTGAAATTCATCTCAGTTTATTCTATATATTTCACTTTCTCAGATATAAAAAGAAACTCTGAGAGTCCATGCAAATCCTAATCGACTGAATGATTAGCCAGCACTGGAGGAACATCTTGTGTCTGGCCGTTTTGCTGAAAATGCTTTTTCTTTTCATATGGAAAAAAATCAGTTAAAACAAGTCAACCTTATCCAAATAGATTATTATTATTCAACAATCTTTGCAGTTGACTTTTTAATAATTATAGACTAACGGAAGACAACATAACTAACAAATACATTGGTAGGGCAGTTTTGCAAAGACTTACTCAACTGAAACACTTGTTTTGGAAGAAAGTAAGGTTTATAAAGAATCCCCAAATGTTTTGTGAATTCTATTAGGCATGAAATAATGTTATCATTTATACATTGAAGTCTGACTATATAGACAGATGAGAATCTGCTGACAAAAGGAAAAGTAAATATGTAAAAATTTCCCTAGGAAGTTTCTGAATATGTAAATATTTCCCCAGCAGAATGTCTATAAAGTACTAAGAAGTTAAAGCACAGTCACAACCAATGACATCCCTCAGATACCTAGGTTACTTCTGACCTGGATCTATTAATAAATAAATTATAAATATTCTTCAGATTTGCCAGAATAGGTTGCCTGAACAGTTGGTTTTGATAGTTGTGGGGTTTTTTTTGCCTAATTTGTTTGTTTATTCTTCCATATATACTGACATACCTGCGCAAGTGAAATTCATTTGCACAAAGTGGAATTTTTTTCTTTTAAAAAAACCAAGGAATGTCTATGTGCTAGTTTATATTAAAAAGAAATATTACTGAATTGTATGCTATTTTGAAGGCAAATGTAATAAAGGTGTGGTGTTTGTGCATGTATGTGTATGGGTGTGTAAATGTCTGTTAACATGGCATCCATCAGTTCTGACAAGTAGCTTAGGCGTGTAGAAAAAAAAAACAAATATATATATATATAAAATCTCTTCTCTCTCTATGGTCACTAGGAGGATTCAGACTGGAGAATCCACTATTTACTCCCCCTGGTCAATCATAAACTTAATCCATTTTTATTATGAGACTACTGACAAAAACAACCCTGTTTATTATTTCATGTAATTAAGGAATATAAGTAGGCAACCAATAGGAAATACAAATTTTAATCTAATCTTACTTTAATTTTAAAATGTTAAAAATTTTTTGACAAGTGCTAATACTGCTTAGCTAAAATTTACTGAGCTATGTTCTTTAGCAAATATAAGAATATCTAAATTACTTGGAAAGGACGATGGAAAGTCAGTAGAATTGACAAATGATTCCTGCTGACCATACATGTTACAAAATAAATGAAAATAAATATAAACATAACTTTGCGTTGGAATGGAGAACATGTATAAAGAAAGCAAATGGTGCCCCTTGAGACTTTCTTTTGATAGAAAAGTGGTCCACTAATGAGAAGGGGGAGTATCTTAGTATTTTGGCATTCATCAAGAAAAGTGATTTTTGATATGGCAATGCTAGAAGAAGTCTCTGGCTCATCTAGTCAGGAAAATATTCAGAAATAAAATATTGGATTTTTGATCACTATCAGTATGTATTACCCCCATATGTGAATAACATGTAGTTAATTAACAGCATTTAGTTTATTTTATCATTGTTTTTTCATGTATATCCACAAAAAGGATAAGGAAAATGCTTTTATATTATAGTAACACAATATCTTATGGAAATTATTCACTTCAATTAGCATAGCACACATATTTATTATGCATTAAGGGTCTCAGAGCCTTAATCAGCACTTGTTCTTAAATATGATTTCAAAATAAGCCACCATAATGCAAAAATAATAAAATAATCCCTATACTTTGGCACAGTGTGAGGTTATGGGTCTAATATTCTGGTTTGTGCAGTTTCTTTATACCATAAAGACATAAACACAGTGAATGGCACTTACTAATTGTTTAGAGTAAGAGCATAGGTATAAATTGTATATTTGGAGATAATTTTTAGCAATGTGATAAAGGTAGGGGTTGAAATGGATGGACGTGGGCTCTGTATATGTGGATATCATATCACTGGTAAAAAGGAGCGATGGCAGAAGACCTGTGATAGTCTGAACAGACTAGAATCCTAGTTACGCATGCCGTCTCCTGACTGTAAAGCAAAACTATTTTAGTGTCAATCGGTGTATCTCCTCATACATGGGGGTTTCAAAATGCTAACAGGACAGGCCAATATGGGATAATAATATAACAATGAGATCAGTTTTACTCTAGCCAAAGCAGACTTTAAACACCAGGTTCAAGACATTAGAAATTAAATCAAGGTAAAGTGTTTAATACTAGCATAATACATGAAAAGATGCCAACCGTTGTCCCTGGTTTGAATCACCTAGACAGTATTATCAAGTGTTATGTCCTAAGACAAACTCCGCAATCTCTAAAAGTCTAAAACAATGTTTGGTTTTTTTCTTTCACCCCAGGAGGAGTATTAGATACAGAACTAAGCTAATTTTAAAAAACGAATTAATCGTATAATATTTGTATTTAAAAACCAATATGTATAAATCAAATAACATTTTGTTATCAATGCATTTATTTGCATGTTTTACAATATTTATATTTGAAATACTTGAATATTAAAAGTCATGGTTTGGCATTTAAACTTATAGTTTTATCAGATTTTTAAAGAATTATATTAAATTAATTTGTGATCAATGTTTCAATATTTGAGATAATTCAATTATAAAAAGTTGAAACTGTTATAGTTCCAGCGATGTGGTTAGTATTACATTTAGAAACAAAGTTTCAATAGAAGATTATCTAAGGAATTCCCTGGCTATCCAGTGGTTAGAACTCTGCACTTTCACTGCCAAGGGCCCAGGTTCAGTCCCTGGCCGAGGAACTAAGACCTCACAAGCCATAAGGCATGGCCAAAAAAAAAAAAAAAAACTTATCTAATAAGTAGAGTGTTAAACAAATTAGCAATAAAAATGTGTTGAATATTTCTTTCCACTTGAATAAAATTTCCTTTGAGCATTCTAAAACATTAAGAACAATATGTAATACTGAAGAGATGAAAATACATTTCAGGACTGAGCAAATACATTATTCAAGGATAAATAAATATTTTTTGAAATAATGAGAAAATGGCCTTGGTAATGACAGAAACAATGTGGTTTCAGAAAAAAAGTACTACAGACATATTTTGGAAGTATTTTCCTAATCCACAATAAGATTCAAGAAAGCATGAAATCTATAAAACCAATGGTAAAAGACAAGAGCACAATAATAAAGCCACTCAAACAGAGATAAAAAGAGAGCTCATGAGAAGCAGCAGGCAAAAATAAAGGTGTTTCAAGACTCAAGCAATGAAAATAAAGAAAGAAAAACAATGACATACTTCAAGCCATATTAGATTCAAATATATATAATCATCACTTTTAAAAATACCATTATTATGTGAAAGACCAAATTCAGGAAGACCTTCAGATTACAAACACAAGGTCAAAAACAAGATAAAATAGAAGAAACTTATTTAAATGTAGGAAAGGTAATATAAATTCCAATTAGGATTTTTGGTATTTCTGAAGAATAAAACAAATTCATACATAATAATAATATAAACAATAATTACCTGCATTCAATAAATTCCTAAACTTGCATATGTATAAGCATCAATTTAGGGAAGAGACAAGGTTACACACAAATCTGTTAACCTTAGATTTATTTATTAATATAATAAATACAAAGAAAAAAGAAGGAAAGGTACATATCTCTGAGAGAGAGTTGCAGAAATTCAAGAATTTATGCTATTTTTCTATTTATGACAAGGCAACAAAATACATGATATGCAGGAGTCAGAATCCTTGAAACGAGATGAAAGAAATAACAAACAAAACTAACTCTGATTTTAAAAAGTCAGAATTGAGAAAGTTGTAAGTTGCAGACGATATGGAGTTTAATAAAATAATACTTTCAGGCAACAAGTAAAAGGCTTCAAATTTTGACTATCCTAAAACATCTATCAAACTCAAAAATAAATATAAAAGAATATATATAAAATGAATAAACGTTTTAACCAGTTAACCACATTAATTCAAGAAATACTTATGAATATCTATTAGAAAATGCCCAGAGGGCACCAAATTAATTACAAAACTCAATATATTAAATTTTTAGGGCTGACATAACAAAGCAGCACATACAAGGTGGCTTAAAACAAGAGAAATTTATTGTCTTATTGTTCTGGAGGTTAGAAGTCCAAAATCAAGGTATTGGCAGGATCACATGCCCTATAAAACTAGGAGAGATGAATTCTTCCTTGCCTCTTTCTAGTTTCTGGTGGTCTACCTACTATCTTTGAAAACTTGCCTTACAACTACACAACCCCAGTCTCTTCCTTCATTGCCACATGGCATTCCTACATGTCTCTGAGTCTTCATATGTTCATCCTCTTATAAGGATACCAGACATACTGGGTTAGTAGGCCACCCTATACCTGTATAACCTCTTCTTAACTTGAGCAATTATGTGTGCAATGACCATTATTTCTAGATAAGATCACATTTTGTTGCAGTGGAATTTCAAAGTATATTTTGGGGAAGTGAACACAATTCAACACAGAACACTCTGGGTTGCCCAGAAACACATTTCTTCACACATAAATATAGGAAGATGAGGAGATAACATTCACAGACTGTGTTTTGATTTCCTACTCTTTACCCCAAGTGCTACTCTTAATATGCCAGCAAATGTGGAAAACTCAGCAATGGGCACTGGACTGGAAAAGGTCAATTTTCATTCCAGTCCCAAAGAAAGACAATGAAAAAGAATCTTCAAACTAACAAACAATTGTGCTTATCTCATATGCTAGCAAAGTAATGCTCAAAATCCATCAAGCTACGATTCAACAGTTTGTGAACCAAGAACTGCCAATGGACAAGCTTGATTTAGAAAAGTCAGAAGAACCAGAGACCAAATTGTCAACCTCCTTTGGATCACAGTAAAAGCAAGAGCATTCCAGAAAAATATCTACTATGCTAAAGCCTTTAACTGTGTCAAGAACAACAAACTGTGGAAAATTCTTAAAGAGATGGAAATACCAGACCATCTTACCTGCCTTCCAAGAAACCTGTATGTGGGTCAAGAAGCTACAGTTACAACAGGGCATGGAACAATGGACTGGTTCAAAGTTGGGAAAGGAGCACAACAAGGCTGTAGATTGTCACCCTGCTTATTTACCTTCTATGAAGAGTTTATCATGCAAAATGCCAGGCTGGATGAATCACAAGCTGAATCAAGATTTCCAGAAAAAATATCAACAGTCTCAGGTATGTAAATGATACCCCTCTAATGGCAGAAAGCAAAGAGGAACTAAAGAGCCTCTAGCTGTTGTTGTTTAGTCATTAAGTCATGTTCAGCTCTTTTGAGACTCCATGAACTGTAGCCTGCTAGGCTCCTCTGTCTATGGGATTTCCTAAGCAAAAATACTGGAGTGGGTTGCCATTTCCTTCTCCAGGGAATCTTCCTGACACAGGGATCAAATCTGTGTCTCCCAGGCAAATTCTTCACCGCTGAGATACCAGAGAAGCCCATAAAGAGCCTCTTGATGAGGGTGAAAGAGGAGAGTGGGAAAGCTAGCTTAAAACTCAACATTCAAAAAACTAAGATCATGGTATTCAGCCCCAACACCTCATGGCAAGTGGATGTTGGAAAAAATGGAAGCAGTGGCAGATTTTATTTTCCTGGGCTCCAAAATCACTGCAGATGGTGACTGCAGCCACAAAATTAAAAGATGCTTGCTTCTTGGAAGAAAAGCAATAACAAACCTAGACAGCATATTAAAAAGCAAAGACATTACTAAAGACATTACTTCGCTGACAAAGGTCTGTCAAGTCAAAGCTATGGTTTTTCCAGTAGTCATGTATGGATGTGAGAGTTGGACCATAAAGAAGGCTGAGTGCTGAAGAATTGACACTTTCAAATTATGGTGCTGGAGAAGACTCTTGAGAGCCTCTTGGACAGCAAGGCGATCAAATCAGTCAATCCTAAAGGAAACCAACCCTGAGCATTCATTGGAAGGACGGATGCTGAAACTGAAGTCAAATACCTTGGCCATCTGATATAAAGAGCCGACTCACTGGAAAAGACCCTAAGGCAGGGAAAGATTGAAGACAGGAGGAAAAGGGGGAGACAGAGGATGAGATGATTGGATGGCATCACCAACTCAATGGACATGAGTTTGAGCAAACTCCAGGATATAGTAAAGGACAGGGAAGTCTGGTGTGCAGCAGTTCATAGGGTTGCAAAGAGTTGGACACGACTTAGCATCTGAGCAACAACGACAACCCCATCGGTGAGAGAAGTTTTCCCACCCTACAATTATGGGGATGGCCAAACACGTGGCATCCAACACTGGACAGATGAGAAGGTCAATAACAGTTTTTGACTCACAGAGACTCACAACTGAGGAGTGGTGCACACCACACATCTCAGGGCCAGGACTGCACTTGCGAACACAGTGAACAAAGAGATTATGGGAAGCAGGCTCTATAGTAACAAGATGAAGTAACCTCTGGTCCCCACAGGAAGACGTGTTGTCTTGAGTAATTCCGTGGATCTAAAAGGAACTGGAGCCTGCCACTCAAAGATAAGCAGGCACTATACCCAGTTCCCAGGATAAGGAGTTATTCAACTGGAAGATCTTCCTAAGAAGTGAAATAGATGCTTAACCTGGAAGAAGGAGGCAACTCGGTGAAGTGGTCATTCATCAAAACACGAACTTTAGAGATATGACTCTTTCTGGGCAGTAAAAGAGATTGAGGGAACTGTATGATACTGGGGTATGGAATGCAAGTTACCAAAGGGCATTAACTATATCAATAAGTGCCTGTGGCAATAGTGATATCAGCAGGGGCGTCAAATTGCTATTTTGTAACTTAAATAAGAGTTCTTTGAGGAGCACATTTCATTGCTTCTCAATTAACCCAGTTGCTTGAGGCTGGAGACACAAACTTTTCAGTGAATTCTTTCTGCAAGAGTCCAACATCTTGTTTTCTGAGAAGTGAAATGATTACCTTGGTACTAATAGTAATGTCTGGAAATCCTCCAAAGGGTAGAAGGAGTGCCATGGTGAGGCCCAATACTGTGTCCTTGGTTTATATATCTGTTACCTTCACTTATATTTTGGGTATTTTTGAGGGAAAAGATTCACAGAGTTCTTCTGCCAGAATGTGCAAATCTTAGGCAATGACAAAGAGTTGGTTAAAATGTGTAGCTTAAAAAGTGTAGCTTTTTTGCCATTTATTGGCAAATCAGTCCACTGCTAAGACTACTTCCTGAAGTTTGAGCAATTATGCTGACTCTGGATCTTGTCCTTTATCACGAGACCTAGTTAAGGGGTGAAAAGAAGCAACATTCTACTAAGCTCCAACAGGTATAATGGTGTCAATGCCATCAGTAAGATCCACAAACTAAACTCCTTTTGCTATTCACTCAATTCATCTCAAGAGGCTCTCCAAGTAGCCACAGAACTTCAGATAGAGCTGAAGTTCTCCAGTACCTCAATATCTGGCAAGGGACTAAGCATAAGGGAGGCCATCTCCTCTTGCAGTTGAGATACGCTAGAGAATCTAGGTTTGATGCTATCCTATAGCAAGGATGGGCTTCCCTTGTGGCTCAGCTGGTACAGAATCCATCTGCAATGTGGAAGACCTGGGTTCATCCCTGGGTCAGGAAGATCCTCTGGAGAAGGGAAAGGCTACCCACTCTGGTTTTCTGGCCTGGAGAATTCCATAGACTGTAAAGTCCATGGGGTCGCAAAGAGTTGGACACAACTGAGCGACCTTCACTTTCACTTTATAGCAAGGAAGCCTCAGGAGCTGTGCTAAGCTTGTGGGATGCTGCTTCCATGACCTAAAGCACAATTGGCAGATGAATGCAGAAAGTCACAGATCTAAATCCCTGTGAAAGCTTTGATTTCCAGGAGATCCCAATACATACTTAACAATCACAGCTCTAATAGGGATAAAGAGGGCAGTTTCTTGCATCAGAAACCTAAGAACATTGTATGGCCATCATGGATGGTCTAGAGATTTCAGAAAGCATGAAAGAGGAGACTAGTAAAGACTCTTCAATGCAGGTATCTCAGGAGAACTACTGGGGGTGCCTTTTGTATGGCAATTTAGGAAAATTCTGGGCTTCCCTGGTGGCTCAGATGGTAAAGAATCTGCCTGCAATGCAGGAGACCCAGGTTCAATCTCTGAGTTGGGAAGATTCCCTGGAGAAGGGAATGGCTACCACTCCAGTATTCTTTCCTAGAGAATTCCATGGACAGAGGAGCCTGGCAGGCTACAGTCCATGGGGTTGCAAAGAGTCAGACCCAATTGAGCAACTAACACTAACACATTTAGGAAGATTCTTAGTCTTAGGTGGAGGCTGTTCCATTCAAGATGGGCTGGTTTGAAAGTAAGAGTATTCATGGCTTCAGTAAAATTTGTAAACAAGGAATATATCACTTCAAAACCTAAAACAGCCTAAAAGAATTTGAGGGCAAGTTAATAGCTGTTTCTTGGACAATGTTAGGGATGGAGGGACACTTTGTTCATCAAATAATATCCAGGAATTTATCCAAGGTGGTAAGATCTTTTCCTATCTGTGAGGCAAGAGCCCATCCACTTTTTTGTAAGATCTTTTGTAAACATCTGTATGTCCTTAATAAGTACATCAAATAAATCTCTTTGGATGAAGATATCAATACAATGTCTTATTTTTGCTCCTGGGGAGAGCTGAATGCAGTTAGGATGTTGCTTGCAATGATTATGTGTGACAGAAGAAGTACTGAGTTACTCCAACCAGTAGCCAGGTAAAGATGTGTTGTGCCACTAAAGTAAAGGCAAAATTAGGCTGAGGAGGCTGGTGAAACAGGCACTAAACAGAATTTTAGGAAAATCTATAATAGGAAAATACCTGGGGTATGAAGGTCATAATGGGTGGGACCACAGCATAAAGACTGCAGTAGTCTATGGCAAATAATCAATCATTCCTTCCAGGCTTAAGAGTTGGACATATTGAACGGTTAAAAAGAAACGTAGTGAAGTAGTGGGGATATTAACCCTTTCATTTTTAAGTTTTATATTAATATAAAATCCTTCAATCCTCAAAGGTCCTATTTTAATTTATACTGAACTGCATTAACTATTTCAATGGAGCACAAGAAGTCAGGGTGGGTAGTCACTTCAAAGAGTCCCATTTGTCATGACAATTGGTAGGCACCAAAAGACTTAATTTTACTTTGTTACTCAGTGAGTCATAGCATCCACACACACTTTGAGAGTGTCCTAAAATGGTTAAGGTAAGGCATATATATTTGTCTTCTATGTTATATTCAGCATTCCCTGCCTGTTAAGATTTTTGTGGGTACACTGTTTAAATTTAGTGAAACCCCCAGATATAACTGCAATTTGAGTTCTAGTATTGATTAGATCATGGCATCCGGTCCCATCACTTCATGGGAAATAGATGGGGAAACAGTGGAAACAGTGTCAGACTTTATTTTTCTGGGCTCCAAAACCACTGCAGATGGTGACTGCAGCCATGAAATTAAAAGACGCTTACTTCTTGGAAGGAAAGTTATGACCAAGCTAGATAGCATATTCAAAAGCAGAGACATTACTTTGCCAACAAAGGTTCATCTAGCCAAGGCTATGGTTTTTCCTGTGGTCATGTATGGATGTGAGAGTTGGACTGTGAAGAAGGCTGAGCGCCAAAGAATTGATGCTTTTGAACTGTGGTGTTGGAGAAGACTCTTGAGAGTGTCATGGACTGCAAGGAGATCCAACCAGTCCATTCTGAAGGAGATCAGCCCTGGGATTTCTTTGGAAGGAATGATGCTAAAGCTGAAACTCCAGTACTTTGGCCACCTCATGCGAAGAGTTGACTCATTGGAAAAGACTCTGATGCTGGGAGGGATTGGGGGCAAGAGGAGAAGGCGACGAAAGAGAATGAGATGGCTGGATGGCATCACTGATTCGATGGACTTGAGTCTTAGTGAACTCCGGGAGTTGGTGATGGACAGGGAGGCCTGGCGTGCTGCGATTCATGGGGTCGCAAAGAGTCGGACACGACTGAGTGACTGATCTGATCTGATACTGTAAAGGAACAAAAGCCAATCAGTCTTTTATATTATTCTTATAAAAATTGTTTTAGGAAATTTTCCAGTTGGGTTAAACTGTGGAGGCTTTTTTTTTTTTCAGTTTAATTATTTGTTTTCTCTTCTTGAATACAGTTTTCTTTCATTCTATTTTCCTTTCTCTTTTTGCTTACTGAATATACTTGGGAGAGGAAGGGTTGTATCATTTTCATATTTATAAATGTGTTGCTCCAGACAGCCTCTAATATGTATCCTAGGGCTAAAGGAGCTCCCCCATGGCAATGGTTATTCTACGGTGCTTGAAGACTCCAAATTTAAGTCAGGTTTGAAATAACTTTTCGACTGTGCCATAGTAGTGCCATAAGTCTTCATCTGTTTTCTTTTTTTTCCCTATAACACTGAAGATCAGGTTCTTTATTTCAACAGAGGCAAAGACAGGAGAATATCCCAGTGCAATAACTTTGGGTCCACAAGCCTGAGATTGGCAAATTGCTGATGGAGAGTTTTGAAGTCTCCAACTCTAATAGTCATTCATCAGGTTTTTATTCATATATTTTGTTCAGTATATAGACATTTAGGATTCCTGTCTCTTATCAAAAATCAACCCTAGCATCATTAGGTAATATCTCTTTATCCCTGGTTCTAGTCCTTATTCAAAACTCTATGACATGAATATAGCCACACTTGTTTTAACTGGTGAGTGTTTGCATACATTTCTTCTTCTATCCTTTCACTTTTAACCATTCTGCATATTTATATTTTCAGATGGTTTTCTGTTGGCTGTATATACCTAAATATGAATTTCATATTACATTTAGCATGTTTTGTCTTTTAATTGGTGCCCTTCCACCATCTAGATGTAAAATAATCTTATATTTCTGGATTAAAATCTACTATATTGCTAGTTGTTTTCTAATTCTTTCCATAATTTTATTCCTTTTTTCTTGCCTTATTCCTATATTTGTACTCATTGTGTATTTTTTCATGATTTCATATTTTTCTATAACTAGACTGTTATTCATATCTATCTTAAATAAAGGCTTTAGTGACTCTCCTAAGATTTATAGATTAAAGTTTTCGTTAATCAATTTACTGTCCAATAATAGTATCTTATTTTGCATATACAACAAAAATTAAAAATCAAACAGCTAGAATTTTCAAAATAATATCAAAAAAAATTTTTAGAAAACCCATGGTATATGATTTCAAGTCATGGATTAAACCTACAGTAACAAAAAGACTATGACATTGACAAGGTGTATAATGAAATAAGAGAGTCTACTGAATAGAAACACACATATATGTGGTGTCTCCACATATAATTATGGATTTGTCTATATCTCTATTAATAAAAATAGAATAAAATGGGAATAATAATGAAACCATTAAACAAATTGAAATAGAAGCTGAAAGAATATCTATTCAAATTTCAGCCCTGTAGGTTTCACAGGCAATTGTTGACAAGGACAAAGATAGCTCAGTTGGTAAAAAATCCACCTGCAATGAAGGAGACCCCGGTTTGATTCCTGGGTCAGGAAGATCCACTGGAGAAGGGATCGGCTACCCACTCCAGTATTCTTGGGCTTTCCTAGTAGCTCAGCTGTTAAAGAATCTGCTTGCAATGTGGGAGACCCGGGTTTGATCCCTGGGTTGGGAAGATCTTCTGGAAAAGGGAAAGACTACCCACTCCAGTATTCTGGCCTAGAGAATTCTTTGCACTGTATATTCCATGGGGTCCCAAAGAGTTGGACATGACTGAGAGACTTTCCCTTTCATGCAAAGAAGAGAAAATAACAACAAATATTTTCAAACTATGGAAATACATTCATAGATATGTCTGTATACAGGAAAACCAAAATATCATCCTAGTATAAGATGTATAAAAATATCATTTATGAAAATAAATGTAAAATAAACTAGGAACATGTAATAATATGATCATTCAATATAGATCCCACAGGAATCTGGCCTTAGTAGAAACAGAAAGTAGTCAAAAATCTGCCCTTATGTAGCATAAGCCATGACTCAAAGCCATTGTATTGACCCATATATGTTTCACAACAAATTGTTACTAAAAGACATAAAAATCTAGACACTTTTATTGCAATTTCTACTATCTCCAGCATCAAATAAAAACTACTAGTCATACAAGCCAGCAGTAAATTCAACCCATAATCAAAGAGAAAACATATTCAACAGAAAAAGCTACTGAATAATAGAAATAATGGAACTACTAGACAAGAATGTGAAAATGGCTATTATAAATACATATACATATCTAAAAGGAAACTTAAAAATAATGTGCACTTAGTCGCTCAGTTGTGTCCGACTCTTTGCAACCCCATGGACTGTAGCCTGCCAGGCTCCTCTGTCCATGGGGATTCTCCAGGCAAGAATACTGGAGTGGGTTGCCATTCCCTTCTCTAGAGGAGCATCACAACTCAGGGATTGAACCTGGGTCTCCTGCGCTGCAGGCAGATTCTTTACCACTGAGCTACCAGGGAAGCCCTTAAACATTATGAAGAAGGTAGAAAAATAGAAAAAAATTAAATGGGGCTTCCCTGGTGGCTCAGACAGTAAAGTGTCTGCCTACAGTGTGGGAGACCCAGGTTCAATCCCTGGATTGGGAAGATCCCCTGGAGAAGGAAATGGCAACCCACTCCAGTACTCTTGCCTGGAAATTCCATGGACTGAGGAGCCTGGTAGGCTACAGTCCATGGGGTTGCAAAGTGTTGGACACAACTGAGCAACTTCACTTTCACTTTCAAATGAAAGCTCATACCAAAAATACAATATTTGAAAATATTAAACCATCATATAATAATAATATACATATATATAAATAAAAGAGAATAAAGCCTGAAAAAGTGGTCTAACATATGAAAAATCATTGTCCCAGAAATAAAAGAGAAAAAAAGAAGACAGAAGGAATTTTTTTTTAAATAGTGGGCAATTTTTTTTCAAATTTGAAGAAAATATACATCAAAAGATTCAAGAAACTGAATAAGTTCCAAATAAGATAAACACCCATACAGAAATAAGACCCACCCCCTCACACACACACATACACAAAGGCATATCATAATTAAATAGAAGAAAATATGTGATAAGAAAAACCTGAATAAAAGCTAAAGGAAGAAAAGAATATTACATACAAAGGAGATAACTAATAATTATCACACACTTTCCATCAGAAATGTTGCAAACAAAAAATGTAATGGAATGCTTTCTTTAAAGAAAATACCATTCAAAAGTGAAAATTAAGCAAAAATTTATTTTTCCACAAATGAAAATTGTGACAATTTCACTGGTAACATCTTTATACTAAAAGAGCTATTAAAAGTTCTTCAGCAGAAGGAAAAGATAACAGATGGAAACTTGTATGTTGAACACTGAGGAAAGAGGGTCAAAATGGTAAATATGTGAGTAAAAATAGACAATTTTGTTTTCTCGCTTATAATTTATATAGGAGATAATTTATTTTCAAGCAAAAATATCATATAATATTTTAATATTCAAAAGCATGCTGAAGATAAACGCATGCCAGCAGTAGCATGAAGGATAATAGGAAGGAAATGAAGCTTTACTACTATTGAGGTCTCATCCTTATAGCAGAAGTGCTACATAATAGATAGCACTATGGATGAACTTTGATATGATACATAATATAAACCTGAGATTAATCAATGGTAAATCAAGCTGACAGCAGAAATAAAATAGAACACTAACAAATATTCACTTAATACAAAATGCAGCATAACAAATAAGAAATAATAAAGAACACAGTGGATATCTAGAATATATAAAGCAATAAGCATGCATTCAAATCCAGCCAATTAAAAGATAGAGACTATCAGAATATACAGATTGTCAAACTTGTCCAAAACACCCAACTGTACACTGGTTACAAGAAATTCATCTTAAATACAAATACACCAATAATAAAATTAAAGTAACTGATTCATTTTGATATTTGGCAAAACTAATACAATTATGTAAAGTTTAAAAATAAAATAAAATAAAATAAAAAAAGACTACTCTTAAAGGTCTAGTCTCCACAGTAAGCCAAGGGAGTGAGAAGTGGGGGAAGGTTACAGGGATGGATTTATGTGACCTTCAAATGATTTTTTCTAATAGAATACTAGGAAAAATTAGAAAGCAATTCTAAGATGATCTTTCTGAGTCTCTATCATTCTGAAGTAAATTTTACTATAAGCATTCTGTGTTTTTATGTCTCTTAAATACATGACAAAATAATTATAATGATAATGACATGTAATTAAAATGAATTTTCATTTCATTCTATCAAATATTGAAATAAAATTTATTTATTTGAAAAAAAAATAAAGTAACTGAAAAAAGATATAAGAACGCTAAGATTACGAAACTGAAGTGTCTATACTAACAACAGACATAAAAAATTTCAGAACAGGTAACACCACTGGTGATAAAGAGTAATATTTCCTATGAAAGGGGACAATTTGTCAAAAAAACTTAATGATCCTAAATGAATACGCACTAAACAGAACTTTATATGTATGAGGCATAATCTAACAGAACAGAAAGGAAGAATGCATAAATCTGAATTACAGTAAAAGATTTTAATACTTTAATGGCAGCAACTGATAGACCAAGTGTATAGAAAGATTAAAGAAGACTAGGAAAACAATTAAACCTAATCGACATTTATAGAATACTCCAGCCACCACCAGCAACACCCAGACTGTCTTTAGGTACCCGTGGTGTGCTCAGTTGCTCAGTTGTGTCAACTCTTTGCGACCTCATGGACTGCAGCCTGCCAGGTTTCTCTGTCCACGGGATTTTCCTGGTAAGAATACAGGAGCAGGTTGCCACTTTCTCCTCCAGGGGATCTTCATCCAGGAAGGGAACCCGGGTTTCTTGTATCTCCTGCATTGGCAGGTGGATTCTTTACAACTGAGCTACCTGGGAAGCACCAACTACCTGTGAAACACTAACCAATTTAGCCTGTGTTCTCTCTAAAACAATAAATTGGAAAGGATGAAATAATACATATTATTATTTCTGAAAATAATAAAACTATAATAAAAAAAGAAGGATATCCTGAATACCCATAAACATATCTTTAAACTTTGGGTCACGTAATAAGTCTGTAGACAAATTATACAATATTTCGAACTGAATAAAAACGAGAGGTGAGATGATGTCAAACTGTTATTCAAAAGGAACTTGCAGGTTTGAGTGATAAAAATTACATTCAGTTAAGTGCAGTGCAGTTGCTTAGTTGTGTCCAGCTCTTTGCGATCCCATGGACTGCAGCATGCCAGGCTTCCCTGTCCATCACCAACTCCCGGAGCTTGCTTAAACTCATGTCCATCTAGCCGGTGATGCCATCCAAGCATCTCATCCTCTGTTGTCCCCTTCTCCTCCTGCCTTCAATCTTTCCCAGCATCAGGGGCTTTTCCAATGAGTCAGCTCTTCGCATTAGGTGGCCAAACTACTGGAACTAGAGATGATCTAAAATTAATGTTCTAAACTTCAACACAAATAAGAAAATCAAAATAGAAAATTAAGACCAAAGTAAAAGGACAGAAGCAATAACACATTTTATTTTCTTGGGCTCCAAAAACAGACAGTGGCTGCACCTAAAAAACTAAAAGATGCTGGCTCCTTAGAAGGAAAGCTATGACAAATCTAAACAGTGTATTAAAAGCAAAGATATCACTTTGCTGACAAAAATCCATACAGTCAAAGCTATAGTTTTTCCAGTAGTCATGTACAGATATGAGAGTTGGACCACAAAGAAAGCTGAGTGCCAATATTGATGCTTTCACACTGTGGTGCTGGAGAAGACTTTTGAGAGTCCCTTGGGATACAAGGAGATCAAACCAATCAATCCCAAAAGAAATCA
The DNA here is from genome assembly GCF_029378745.1 of Bos indicus. Classification (NCBI taxonomy): domain Eukaryota; kingdom Metazoa; phylum Chordata; class Mammalia; order Artiodactyla; family Bovidae; genus Bos; species Bos indicus. The sequence goes on from NC_091768.1 coordinate 79,428,293, forward strand.
ACTCTGAATATTCATTGTAATGACTGATGCTGAAGCTGAAGCTCCAATACTTTGGCCACCTGATGCAAAAAGACCCTGATGCTGGGAAAGACTGAAGGCAAAAGGAGAATAGAGTGGGAAAGAATGAGATGGTTAGATAGCATCACCAATTCAATGGACATGAATTTTAGCAAACTCCAGAAGAGAAGAAGGACAGTGAAGCCTGGCATGCTGCAGTCCATGAGTCACAAAGCGTCAGAGGCGACTTAGTGACTGAACAACAACAAAAAGACAGAAAAAAAATTATACAAGAAAGAAAGCATAAATCAACAAAAAGAAAAATAAACAACAGAAATTGAGAAATCAATTAAAACAAAGTTTTTATTTTAAAAAAATCCATAAAACTGATTACACACAAAGAAGATAAATCAACAACCCCAGAAAATAAAGAAGAGTCATACCTACAGATCCTACAGACAATGAAATATTAACAAAAGAATATTATGAAGACTTTTATGACAATACGTTAGACAACTTTGTTGAAATGAACAAAAAATAAATTAAAATTTTATTAACTTTATAAAAATGAATTTATTAAACACATAAACCTACTAAAATAAATAATTTCCAAAAAAAAGAATGAAGAAATAAATAATCTGAATGGCCCCATTACTAGTAATAATCTGACTTCATAACTGAAAATCTTCCCATTACAAATTCCCCCAGGCATGGATGACTTATTGGAGAATTATACCAAACATTTAAGAAAAGAAATAACACCAGTCATGTAAAAAGGATAATCATATTTCATTGTACATAAAAATTATATAACATTAAAATTTCAATATCTAACATTTACCTGAAAATCAGCCACACTTTTTGTTTAGTTATGTGTTACCTATGGCTCCTTTCACACTACAATGGGAGAACTGAGTAGTTACAAAGAGACCGTATGTGGTGAGGTCATTGCTTATCACTGCTGCTTGGTACACACACAAATCATGAGTGATGCAATTATCACATAACCCTTTTCAGAAATGTACCTGTGCCCTGATTTATAAGAAAAATTGAAAATACACACACAAACACACACATACAGAAAATATTGATAATTTTTAATAAATAAAATTTGATGAATTCTATTCATCAAAACCCAATTAGCAATAGGTATTTACAACTTACATTCAGTATATGTATGAAGTACACATATGAAGAATTCACAGAAGATATTAAGCAAATGTCCTTCAAAGTATTAAAAGGTATTCAAGATCATGAGAAACCATTAAAATAAAATTAAAACCATAATAAGCTATCAGTACCTTCCTACTAGAATGAGTTGAGTTTATGCACTCAGTCGTGTCTTACTCTTTGTGACCCCATGGACTGCAACCCACTAAACTCCTCTTGCCTGGATTTTTCAAGAAATGGCAGAGGAACCAGAAACATTTAATACCTATTGATAAACACAGACCCACAGGTATAATAATAGCTAAATGAAAAAACAGGAAGGTCTCAGGCCTTTTAACAATCTCTGCTTCTTAAATAACTCATATTGCTTGACTTCTGTGGTACCAATTCCACTTGTCCTGCTTCCTCTTTGGCCACCAAGTTTTTGCACAGTTGATGATGCTTCTTCTATTTATCCTATAAATGTTGGATTTTTTTTCCCTCACTGCTTTGTCAGATTCTCTTTTAATTCTCACTCTATATGCTACACTTTAAAAAGATTATCGATTGCTATTGCTGCAAGAGATGTATCACAAAAATAGTTCTTTCTCCTGACATCCAGATCTAAATGTCCAAAATACCTACTCCAAATTCTCACTTGAATATCTTATTGGCATCTTCATACCTTTTCCTATATTAAATTCATTACATTAAATCAAATATCCACCCTTTTATAAGGTTCTCGTTCATAGATACAGTATTACCAGATAAAATACAGAACACTCAGCTAAAGTTGAATAACAGAAAAAAGAAGATGAATAATTTTGTATAAGTATGCCAAAAACCGTCTATGAGGCCTACTTATACAAAAAAAAATATTCATTGTTGTACTGAAATTCAAACATAATTGGATATCATGTATTTTTTTTTTCTATTTAAGTAATCAGTCATTCTTACCATGATATCCTCCTTTTTTGTCCCTCTCTCTCACTCTCTCTCTCAGGACACACCTGGCCAGTCACCAAATATGTTTCAGTTACCGCTAAATGATTCCCAAGTCTGCTCTGTATCTCTAAATAGTTTAGTTGCTAACACCTTCATCACAAATATTCCAATCTCTTAGTTTCTTAATTGCCATTTTTCTCTCCTTTCTCTGCAGTGTTGTCAAAATTAACTCAAATCTGACCACTTTACTTCCTTGAATAACATCTTCCTATGATTTTTAATTATACAGAGTGCCAAGTAAATCCTTACATTTCACTTTTAAAGCCCTCAGTGATCTGTTCTCGGACTTTCTATGCAGCCTAATTTCATGTTAAACCCTCCCCTCCAAACTGTAGTGCTATAAACACATGAGTATCTTTTAGTCTGCCAAGAGGGACACACACCGTCTCCTAGCTCCATGTCTTCACAAACTCAGCACCACTTTTTCAGTGAGACTACCTCTGACCGATCACACAAGATTAATTCTCCACTGAAATTTCCCAGCAGTTTATTCCATTTTTCCATCTGTGCCTTAGCTATTACTACTGATATAGTCTGTATTTCTCTGTACAGTTTAAAGTCCACAAGCACACATACCATATCTAGTTTTTCTTGTTTCAATTGATTGATCAACATATCTAAATAACTGTATATGGGATAGATAAATGAGTTTCTTTAAGTATTATTATAGTGAGTGATACCAATAAAAGCAAACTTATTTCCTAATTGACATTTTTCTGTATCCAAATAACTCTTCAATATTTTTTATAGCCATGTTAGTAAGCTGGTCAGCAGACATCTTAGAAACTCTACCTTGCCATCCATCAAGAATAAGAATGAAAACTGTAAACAGCCCAATTTAGACTATCTTTAGTATAGATAAAGAGGATAAGTATTTTTAAACTAGGCCAAGGAGAAAATTACTATATCATAAATACGAATTTTAGTGAAGACCCAGATGTGAAGCAGGAGTTACAGTAGGGGATGTCAAATATAATATCATAACCAGATGTGGACAGAAAAATTAGGAAACCAAAACTGGGACTGAAAAATTCAAGTATACAAATTGATATTTGGGATTGTTTTTTGCTCATGCCAATAACTATACACCATGACTCTCTTGGCATTCTGGCATTTTTCTAAAGGTCAAGATAATGAGACAATATTATAGAGCAGCTAGTCCTCACAGAAAGGCATGTTCTAGCCACCTAGCAACACATACTTCCTCCCTAATTTTGTAATTAATTCTAACAAATTTTCCAATCTGGAATTTTAATACCTTATTTCATCTTGTTTTGCAACTTAATGTTTTTAAATCACACCTTAACTTTCCAAATAGACTCTAAGTTCCTTTAAAACAAAGATTTTTCTCCCATACAATAAAATCTCCAAGTTAGTAAAGTATGGGAGATTCACAAGCATATTGACATGTCTGTATTTTAACTATTATTTAACTATATTTAACTATATACTTAACTATTAGACTTCCCTGGTGGCTCAGACGGTAAAGCGTCTGCTTACAATGCGGGAGACCAGGGTTTGATCCTTGGGTGGAGAAGCTCCTCTGGAGAAGGAAATGGCAACCCACTCCAGTACTCTTGCCTGGAAAATCCCATGGATGATCCTGGTAGGCTGTAGCCCATGGGGTGGCAAAGAGTCAGACACGACTGAAAGACTTCACAACTAGTATGCATAATTTAATAATTAAAGAGTGCCCAGTACTAAAAAATAAGTTACTTCAAAATGAAGTGATTAACTAATCATTTCCAGGTATAAGACACAAAAGTATTGGAGGGGCATCAAGAGAATTAATACCAGGTATTAGGTCGGATTTTATTTTGGGGGGCTCCAAAATCACTGCAGATGGTGACTGCAGCCATGAAATTAAAAGACGCTTACTCCTTGGAAGGAAAGTTATGACCAACCTAGATAGCATATTCAAAAGCAGAGACGTTACTTTGCCAACAAAGGTTCTTCTAGTCAGGGCTATGGTTTTTCCTGTGGTCATGTATGGATGTGAGAGTTGGACTGTGAAGAAGGCTGAGCGCCAAAGAATTGATGCTTTTGAACTGTGGTGTTGGAGAAGACTCTTGAGAGTCCCTAGGACTGCAAGGAGATCCAACCAGTCCATTCTGAAGGAGATCAGCCCTGGGATTTCTTTGGAAGGAATGATGCTAAAGCTGAAACTCCAGTACTTTGGCCACCTCATGTGAAGAGTTGACTCATTGGAAAAGACTCTGATGCTGGAGGGATTGGGGTCAAGAGGAGAAGGGGACGACAGAGGATGAGATGGCTGGATGGCATCACTGACTTGATGGACATGAGTCTGAGTGAACTCTGGGAGTTGGTGATGGACAGGGAGGCCTGGCGTGCTGCGATTCATGGGGTCGCAAAGAGTCGGACACGACTGAGAGACTGATCTGATCTGATCTGATCTGATTACGTACTTATGAAATTATCAGAAGAACCTCGGGGCTTACCACTAGACCAATAAGTTGAGGTGAGCCCCCTCCAGCAGCTGAGATGTGGCTATCAGGAAGGTGCTGCTGCTTCCAACTCTATTGCCCCACAAACGTCATGTCCAACCAAGAGGTGAACTGATACTCACATGCAGGACTCAGCTGCTGTCAGTGTGTGTAAACATTCAATCAGCTCTCATTGCTAACTTCAGCCACTACAAAAGTTTCCTCTGATTCACTTTCACCTGTGAATTTCATGTGAGTGCATTTTCTTAATGGACCAATTTTGCACAGCAAATCCCAGCTGAAACAGAATCTTAAAAAAATGCCATTTGTAACTCTCCAGGATCTTTAATTGGAACAGGATGGAACTGTAACTGAGCAAGCCAGTCCTCAATAATATCCATCATCATCACCTCTACCTCCTCCCTCACTGCCCCATGCTGATAATGTTTTGTCACCCAACAGGGTTTTGTTTCCCTAAAAAAACTGAAGTCAAGAGAACCAGAAGTTAAGCCACAGACTGGCTGAAAACATTTCCAAAAGGTATATCTGATAAAGAGCCATTATCCAAAATGCACAAAGATCTCTTAAAATTCAACAATAAAAATAACTATATTTCAAAATGAGCAAAATATTTGAAAAACTTACCCAAGATAATATACAGATATCCAATAAGTACATTAAGAATATAAAATTACATATGCTCAAGATCATACATCATTAGGGAGATGCAGATTAAGACAATAAAAAACCACTACACACTCAATAGAACAACCAAATTCCAGAACACAGACAACACTAAATGCTGGCAAGGATGTGGAACAATAGGAATTCTCACTTGTCACTGGTGGGAATGCAAAATGGTAGAGCCACTTTCGAAGACAGTTTGGTTACTTCCTTATAACACTGAATATACTCTTACCATATGATCATGCTCCTTGGTAATACATCAGAAGGAGCGGAAAATTTATGTCCACACAAAAACCTGCACACCAATGTTTATAGCAACTTTACTTATAATTGCCAAAACTTGAAAGCAATCAAGATGTTCTTTAGTAAGTGAACAGACAGTGTGATCCACCAAGACAATGGGATATTGTTCAGCACTAAAAAGAACAATCAAGTCAGGAAAAGACATAGAGGAAACTTACATGCACATAACTAGTTAAAGAAGTCAATGCAAGAAGCCTACCTACTGTATGATTCCAATAATTTGACATTTCGGAAAAGGCAAATACTATAGACACAGAAAAAAATGTGTTTGTTAGTGTTTGTTAGAAGTTCGCAGGTAGGGAAAAGAGGGGGAACACAGGCTTTGAGGACAGTGAAAACACTCTGCAAGGTGTTATAATGGTTGATACATGTCATTATACTTTTATCAATCCCATAGAATATAAACTATGAGCCCTGGATGATAATGATATATCAGTGTAGCTTCATTAATTGCAGAAGTAAACATTCTGGTATGATATGTTGATAGTCGGCTAGGCTGTGAGTTTGTGTACTTTCCTCTTAATTTTCCTGTGAATCTAAAACTTCTCTTTTAAAAAATACTAATGAAAAATGGGGGCAGTAAAAAGAATATCAAATTAAGTAATGAATTTATCTTCAGGATGGCAATTAAAGATAGTAGAATTCAGTACATTTTCATTAAATATAATTATATTGAACAAAGGAGATAATAAATTGACATCTAAACATACACTGGGAAGAGGATCAAAATAGAACATTATCTAACCTGTATTTTGCTGAGGGACTTTTCTGGTGGCCTATTCAAAATCGTGCTAGTACCATTTCCCTGTTATCAAACATGAGCATGTATCTTACCATTAATTTCTTGGTCAAATTAACTATTTAGAACTTAGGAATTAGGATCATTTTCCAGGATATAACAATGAGTTGATATAATTATAGCCAAATTATATTTCAATATCATATTCAAGAAAATAGAAAAATGTATAATTAAATATAGGTATGCCCCTAGGTTTTTCATGATTTGTAACATGGTGACCTCGATATTAACATGTAGAGGGTATACAATTATGCTGAAGGATTACAAGGAACAGTTTTGGTAGCACAGAGCAATACCTGAAATTTTTGTGGGGGGAGGGCGAATGGTTTAGTTTCTTATTGGTGATGCTCACTTGCCTTGCTGATATAAGCAGGTTTTAGTGAGAATTTCTTTTCTTTGAATTTAAAGCAACTTGGTTCTTGAAAAATATTCTGTTTACATGAGCCAATTAACTTTATTAAAAGCCAAAAAAATTTATAAATGGTTTGTTACAGACTGAAATGATTACAGTAACAAAAGATTGAAGAAACTTGTATGGTCAACACCAAAATCAGATTGATTATGTTCTTTGCAGCCAAAGATGGAGAAGTTCTATACAGTCAGCAAAAACAAGACTGGGAGCTGACTGTGGCTCAGATGATGAGCTCCTTATTGCCAAATTCAGACTTAAATTGAAGAAAGTAGGGAAAACCACTAGACCATTCAGGTATGACCTAAATCATATCCCTTATGATTATACAGTGGAAGTGAGAAATAGATTTAAGGGACTAGATCTGATACATAGAGTGCCTGATGAACTATGGATAGAAGTTCATGACATGTTCAGGAGGCAGGGACAAGACCACCCCCATGGAAAAGAAATACAAAAAAGCAAAATGGCTGTCTGGGGAGGCCTTACAAATAGCTGTGAAAAGAAGAGAAGCGAAAAGCAAAGGAGAAAAGGAAAGATATAAGCATCTGAATGCAGAGTTCCAAAGAATAGCAAGAAGAGATAAGAAAGCCTTCCTCAGAGATCAATGAAAAGAAATAGATGAAAACAACAAAATAGGAAAGACTAGACATCGCTTCAAGAAAATCAGAGATACCAAGGGAACACTTCATGCAAAGACGGGCTCGATAAAGGACAGAAATGGTATGGACCTAACAGAAGCAGAAGATATGAAGAAGAGGTGGCAAGAATACACAGAAGAACTGCACAAAAAAGATCTTCACATCCAAGATAATCACGATGGTGTGATCACTCCCCTAGAGCCAGACATCCTGGAATGTGAAGTCAAGTGGGCCTTAGAAAGCATCACTATGAACAAAGCTAGTGGAGGTGATGGAATTCCAGTTGAGCAATTTCAAATCCTGAAAGATGATGCTGTGAAAGTGCGACACTCAATATGCCAGCAAATTTGGAAAACTCAGCAGTGGCCACAGGACTGGAAAAGGTCAGTTTTCATTCCAATCTCAAAGAAAGGCAATGCCAAAGAATGCTCAAACTACTGCACAATTGCACTCATCTCACACGCTAGTAAAGTAATGCTCAAAATTCTCCAAGCCAGGCTTCAGCAATAAGTGAACCGTGAACTTCTAGATGTTCAAGCTGGTTTTAGGAAAGGCAGAGGAACCAGAGATCAAATTTCCAACATCCGCCGGATCATGGAAAAAGCAAGAGCGTTCCAGAAAAACATCTATTTCTGCTTTATTGACTATGCCAAAGCCTTTGACTGTGTGGATCACAATAAATTGTGGAAAATTCTGAAAGAGATGGGAATACCAGACCACCTGACCTGCCTCTTGAGAAACCTATATGCAGGTCAGGAAACAACAGTTAGAACTGGACATGGAACAACAGACTACTTCCAAATAGGAAAAGGAGTATGTCAAGGCTGTATATTGTCACCCTGCTTATTTAACTTATATGCAGAGTACATCATGAGAAACGCTGGGCTGGAAGAAGCACAAGCTGGAATCAAGATTGCCAGGAGAAATCTCAATAACCTCAGATATGCAGATGACACCACCCTTATGGCAGAAAGTGAAGAGGAACTAAAAAGCCTCTTGATGAAAGTGAAAGAGGAGAGTGAATAAGTTCGCTTAAAGCTCAACACTCAGAAAACGAAGATCATGGCATCTGGTCCCATCACTTCATGGGAAATAGATAGGGAAACAGTGGAAACAGTGTCAGACGTTATTTCTGGGGGGCTCCAAAATCTCTGCAGATGGTGATTGCAGCCATGAATTAAAAGACGCTTACTCCTTGGAAGGAAAGTTATGACCAACCTAGATAGCATATTCAAAGCAGCGACATTACTTTGCCAACAAAGGTCCATCTAGTCAAGGCTATGGTTTTTCCTGTGGTCATGTATGGATGTGAGAGTTGGACTGTGAAGAAGGCTGAGCACCGAACAATTGATGCTTTTGAACTGTGGTGTTGGAGAAGACTCTTGAGAGTCCCTTGGACTGCAAGGAGATCCAACCAGTACATTCTAAAGGAAATCAGTCCTGGGTGTTCTTTGGAAGGAATGATGCCAAAGCTGAAACTCCAGTACTTTGGCCACCTCATGCGAAGAGTTGACTCATTGGAAAAGACTCTGATGCTGGGGGGGATTGGGGGCAAGAGGAGAAGGGGACTACAGAGGATGAGATGGCTGGATGGCATCCCTGACTCGATGGACATGAGTTTGACTGAACTCCGGAATTTGGTGATGGACAGGGAGGCCTGTTGTGCTGCAATTCATGGGGTCGCAAAGAGTTGGACATGACTCAGCGACTGAACTGAACTGAACTGTTCTTCCTCTAGTCTGTTAATGATAATGATCCTCAATTTATGAATAATATGCTTGTTTTTATTTGACAGTAAACCTAACACAATTGATAATATATGTGTACATCTGTATTGTTTTAAGGTCCAATAGCAGACATTCACAATCAAACATCATTTGTCATAAGTAATGTTAACCGCATAAATCCTTCATTTTAGGACAATGTCCATTTGAAATGTCTTCTCATATTATATAAATGTTTGCTTCTTTTTGCCGAATTTCAATGTTCCATCATCATTTGAATTATCTTCACCAGGTAAATTTCTTTTACCCCGTTTGATCTAATTGAAGGTTACCTTCATTCAAAGACTTTGAGATTCTGGAAAGCATCTTCTGACACTGTTTTCTTCCCTCATTCCAATCCTGTTTTCAGTGTATAGACTCCTTGTTATTATACAAAAATACATCATGAATTGAATACAATATAAGGGAATCAATAAAGCACCCAGATGAATCACAAAGTTAATGTTTCTTCATTGATTTAACGATTGTCTCTTGTCATTGTTGTTAGCTATTGTTATGATAGACCTTGTCATGAGTAGAAGCTTTAAATACCAGACAATGATTACTTTTCACCAAAAATTGATAAGAAATTAAGCAGACACGTGTACCCCAATGTTCATCGCAGCACTGTTTATAATAGCCAAGACATGGAAGCAACCTAGATGTCCTTCAGCAGATGAATGGATAAGAAAGCTGTGGTACATATACACAATGGAGTATTACTCAGCCATTAAAAAGAATACATTTGAATCAGTTCTAATGAGGTGGATGAAACTGGAGCCTATTATACAGAGTGAAGTAAGCCAGAAGGAAAAACATAAATACAGTATACTAACGCATATATATGGAATTTAGAAAGATGGTAACAATAACCCGGTGTACGAGACAGCAAAAGAGACACTGATGTATAGAACAGTCTTATGGACTCTGTGGGAGAGGGAGAGGGTGGGAAGATTTGGGAGAATGGCAATGAAACATGTAAAATATCATGTAGGAAACGAGTTGCCAGTCCAGGTTCGATGCATGATGCTGGATGCTTGGGGCTGGTGCACTGGGACGGCCCAGAGGGATGGTATGGGGAGGGAGGAGGGAGGAGGGTTCGGGATGGGGAACACATGTATACCTGTGGCGGATTCATTTTGATATTTGGCAAAACTAATACAATTATGTAAAGTTTAAAAATAAAATAAAATTAGAGAAAAGGAAAAAAAAAAAAAAAGAAATTAAGCAATTGGAAATTAGTACTTTTTAAAATAAGTTCAATTGAATTCAGAGGAATCCCTAAATTTTCAGTATTAAGTAAAAGATACCATAGGAATGTATTTTAGAAAAGATAAGAATATTATGGTCTGAGAGGCATAAAGTGCTGCCCTGAAATTTTCCACAAGACAAGCATCATTCAAGTGGTGAATTTATAGCTATAAAAAATTGGTTTCCCTCATAAATTTTACTTAACTCCTATATGCATAGTGCCACCAACAGGAAAGACATGACCTACCATATAATAACATATTTAAAATTCAAAGGGAAACCATAGCCTTTTAATAATATTGAAGAGTAATAAGAATTATTCTCTGCTATGGCATGTCTGTGAGCCATTCTAGTCTTGACTCCTAGCATTAGAGTTTAAGTAACTTTACACTGTGCTTTCTCTATTCCGGAGCAACAATCTTCATCCAGGTAACTTGAGACATTCAAATGCTTTCAACATGACCCACAGTATGACTATTATGTTTTATTACTGTAACAGAGAACATATACATACAAACTGGAATAAAATTCCAGAAAACAACTGCCATGAAATTAAAAGACACTTACCTTGGAAGGAAAGTTATGACCAACCTAGATGACAGAGACATATTGAAAAGCAGAGATATTACTTTGCCAACAAAGGTCCGTCTAGTCAAGGCTATGATTTTTCCTGTGGTCATGTATGGATGTGAGAGTTCGACTGTGAAGAAAGCTGAGCACCGAAAAATTGATGCTTTTGAACTGCAGTGTTGGAGAAGAGTCTTGAGAGTCCCTTGGACTGCAAGGAGATCCAACCAGTCCATTCTGAAGGAGATCAGTCCTGGGTGTTCTTTGGAAGGAATGATGCTAAAGCTGAAACTCCGGTACTTTAGCCACCTCATGCGAAAAGTTGACTCATTGGAAAAGATTCTGATGCTGGGAGGGATTGGGGGCAGGAGGAGAAGGGGACTACAGAGGATGAGATGGCTGGATGGCATCACCGACTTGATCGACCTGAGTCTGAGTAAACTCTGAGAGTTGGTGATGGACAGGGAGGCCTGGCGTGCTGCGATTCATGGGGTTGCAAAGAGTCAGACACGACTGAACGACTGAACTGAACTGAACTGAAATGCAATATACTTTGATACTTCATTTTTCTATTATATTCTATTTCACATTTTTCCTGCATTATCATGGAATAAACTTCATCACCATTGCATTCTCATGTCCTAAGCTCCATGAGGGCCTTGTTTACCTTTACATATCTCCACCTTCAGTTCATTTCAGTTCAGTCGCTCGGTCGTGTCTGACTCTTTGCGACCCCATGAATCGCAGCACGCCAGGCCTCCCTGTCCATCACAAACTCCCAGAGTTCACTCAGACTCACGTCCATCGAGTCAGTAATGCCATCCAGCCATCTCATCCTCTGTCGTCCCCTTCTCCTCTTGCCCCCAATCCCTCCCAGCATCAGAGTCTTTTCCAATGAGTCAACTCTTCCCATGAGGTGGCCAAAGTACTGGAGTTTCAGCTTTAGCACCAGTCCTTCCAAAGAACACCCAGGGCTGATCTCCTTTAAAATGGACTGGTTGGATCTCCTTGCAGTCCAAGGGACTCTCAAGAGTCTTCTCCAACACCACAGTTCAAAAGCATCAATTCTTCGGCGCTCAGCCTTCTTCACAGTCCAACTCTCACATCCATACACGACTACTGGAAAAACCATAACCTTGACTAGATGGACCTTTGTTGGCAAAGTAATGTCTCTGCTTTGAATATGCTATCTAGGATGGTCATAACTTTCCTTCCAAGGAGTAAGCATCTTTTAATTCATGGCTGCAATCACCATCTGCAGAAATTTTGGAGCCCCCCACAAATAAAGTATCACACTCTTTCCACTGTTTCCCCATCTATTTCCCATGAAGTGATGGGACCAGATGTCATAATCTTCATTTTTTGAATGTTGAGCTTTAAGCCAACTTTTTCACTCTCCTCTTTCACTTTCATCAAGAGGCGTTTTAGTTCCTCTTCACTTTCTGCCATAAGGGTGGTGTCATCTGCATATCTGAAGTTATTGATATTTCTCCCAGCAATCTTGATTCCAGCTTGTGTTTCTTCCAGCCCAGCATTTCTCATGATGTACTCTGCATGAAAGTTAAATAAGCAGGGTGACAATATACAGCCTTGGCATACTCCTTTTCCTATATGGAACCAGTCCATTGTTCCATGTCCAGTTCTAACTGTTGCTTCCTGACCTGCATATAGGTTTCTCAAGAGGCAGGTCTGGTGGTCTGATATTCCCATCTCTTTCAGAATTTTCCACAGTTTAGTGTGATCCACACAGTCAAAGGCTTTGGCATAATCAATAAAGTAGAAACAGATGTTTTTCTGGAACGTTCTTGCTTTTTCCATGATCCGGCGGATGTTGGAAATTTGATCTCTGGTTCCTCTGTCTTTTCTAAAACCAGCTTGAACATCTGGAAGTTCACAGTTCACATATTGCTGAAGGCAGGCTTGGAGAATTTTGAGCATTACTTTGCTAGAGTGTGAGATGAGTGCAATTGTGCGGTAGTTTGAGCATTCTTTGGCATTGCCTTTCTTTGAGATTGGAATGAAAACTGACCTTTTCCAGTCCTGTGGCCACTGCTGAGTTTTCCAAATTTGCTGGCATATTGAGTGTCGCACTTTCACAGCATCATCTTTCAGGATTCGAAATAGCTCACCTCCACTAGCTTTGTTCGTAGTGCTTAGTCAATGCCAAACCCATACTTAATTAAATGCTGCTGCTGCTGCTAAGTTGCTTCAGTCATGTCCGACTCTGTGCGACCCTATAGACGGCAGCCCACGAGGCTCCCCTGTCCCTGGGATTCTCCAGGCAACAACACTTGAGTGGGTTGCCATTTCCTTCTCCAATGCATGAAAGTGAAAAGTGAAAGTGAAGTCGCTCAGTCATGTCCTGAAAAAATAAATCAAAATTCTGCCCACAGAAAACATTTCTTCAAATCTGAAATACTTTGAGAAAATAATTTAAATGTTTAAATTGAGTGATAAAAGTAAGACTATTGGTATTGGTAAGCAAGGCTTGTTGGAAATGGAAACCAATTAGAGGTCTATAAAAGAAAGTGGGAAAAGAAGTCAGAACCTCTGAAAGATATAAGTGTGGGTATGCTTAGTCGCTCAGTCACGTCCTACTCTTTGCAATCCCATGGACTGTAGCCTGTCAGGCTCCTCTGTCCATGGGATTCTTCAGGCAAGTATACTGGAGTAGGTTGCCATGCCCTCCTCCAAGGGAACTTCCAAACCCAAGAATTGAACCCAGGTCTCCCACATTGCAAGCAGATTCTGTACCATCTGAGCCACCAGGGAAGCCTAGGAATACTATTCTTTCTCCAGGGGATCTTTGCAAGTGAGGAATCGAACCAGGGTCTTCTACATTGCAGGCAGATTCTTTACCAGATGAGCTACCAGGGAAGCCCAAAAGACGTAAGATCTACTAGCAAATAATATGGAGAAGGCAATGGCATCCCACTCCAGTACTCTTGCCTGGGAAATCCCACGGACGGAGGAACCTGGTAGGCTACAGTCCCTTGGGGCCTCTAAGAGTTGGACACGACGGAGCGACTTGACTTTCACTTTTCACTTTCATGCATTGGAAAAGGAAATGGCAACCCACTCCAGTGTTCTTGCCTGGAGAATCCCAGGTATGGCAGAGCCTGGTGGGCTGCCATCTATGGGGTCGCACAGAGTCGGACACAACTGAAGTGACTTAGCAGCAGCAGCATAGATAAATATATGTGTATTTCAACAAGAGAAGCATCATATATTCTTTAAGTGCTAAATCTACATTTATATATTTAATAGGTGAAAATACTTTAAAAATAAAGTTCGAGAAACCATTTTTCCTGTCCCATTTTAGTACAGTTCAAGCAAGTTATTAAGTGATATTGCTTAATGTTTAAACACAATACGATTCATACAGTAATAAATAATGTGTATTCCCTGTGAAGCCTTCAAAAAAACTGTCCCAAAGGACAAATTACATATACTTACCACAAGGGAGCTCAGTAAGGGAGGAAAAAAAGACACAGAGTAACATTTTTTAAAGATTTTATGAAAATATCATTTAATAGTTTAAAGAACTCTCTCCCCTCCTCCTGCTCTCTCTCTGGAAAATAAAAATTAAAAAATAAAGTTCTGTGAGAAGTACTACTAAGAGCTCTGGTTACCATGCAGGCTGCATTGCAGGGAAAGTCAATCAAATTTCCTTAGGTTATTGGGAAGCATTTTTAAAGCCAATGCAAATAATGAATACACAAGTGAGTTTATAGATTCAGACCGTTTCTATAAACACATAAAGTCAAAGGTCTTTCTGAAATGAGACAGGTATAACCAGTGTGAATAATGAGGCTTCTTGTACTTCTGCCTCCTCCTCTTTTTTACCATCCTTTGTCCTATTCTTCCTCTCTTTTTTGCTATTCTTTTTCTTATCCTCCTCTCCCCACATGTCTTTTTCTTTTTATCTAATGTTTTAATATAAAAATAATGCTTTTATGGTATAATGCGAACTTCAGAGGCTCTGAAATTAGGCATATTACAGCTTGAATTTTAATTTTTTATGTGATTTTAGATGAATTACATAAAGCTTGTAAGCACTGGTTTTCTTATCTGCAAGGTTTGGAAACACAACCTGCAGGATGGTGACAGCCTTAAGTAAAACTTGTAAAACCCCCACCACAATAACCAGAAAATATGAATCCCTTAATGTATAGTTGATATTTCTGTTATCATGCTGAGTTATTATGATTTTATGAATATTAAATTATATTAATTAAATCAATTGTTTAATTTTTGTTATCTGAGCTTTCTTAATATTCAGAAGCATAATCTCCTTCACATAACTTCTAACCTTATGTATGACCCTACACAATTTTCAATATAAGACTAAAAAATTACAGATATATACTGCCGATAGGTAACCACAGTTAAGTATGGAGAAGACCCAGCAGACAGAATTCCTATACATTTGAAAATTTCTAATATATATATATTAGTAGAAAGTAAGAAACATAAAAGAAATTAAGAAAGACTCAACTGATTGCACAAAACAAGATACTAAGCATTCAATCAAAATCAAAATTTATATACAGGGTGAAGAAACATTCTGTAGGATACTGTAGTGGTAGAAACATGATATTATGAATTTGTCAAAACACAAAGAATGAAGGCTACAGACATAGAGAACAGACTCGTGGTTGCTAATGGACAGGAGGGTTGGGGGAGGGATGGAGTCGGAGTTTGGGGTTAGCAGATGCAAACTATTATACAGAGAATGGATAAACAACAAACTACTACTATATAGCACAGGAAACAATATTCAATATCCTGTGATGAACCATAACGGAAAAGAGTATGAAAAAGAATGTATACATATTGTTGTTGTTGTACAGCTGACTGTGGCACAGATCATCAGCTCTTCACAGGAAAATTCAGGCTTAAACCAAAGAAAACCACTAGGACAGACAGGTACAAATTAAATCCATTATATAAACGTGTGTGTGTGTGTGTGTGTGTGACTTCCCTGGTGGCTCAGACGGTAAAGCATCTGCCTACAATGTGGGAGACCTGGGTTCAATTCCTGGGTCGGGAAGATCTCCTAGAGAAGGAAATGGCAACCCACTCCAGTATTCTTGCCTGGAAAATCCCATGGATGGAGAAACCTCGTAGGCTACAGCTCAAGGGGTCACAAAGAGTCGGACATGAATGAGCAACTTCACTTTCACTTTCATGTATAATTGAATCACTTTGCAGTATAGCAGAAAGTTTTTTAAAATAAAATTTTAAATCAACTCTACTTCAATTAAAAAATAAAAATAAAACTGTGAATTCTAATGCAAACTATGGACTATAGCTAATAATAGAAACCATTGGTAATGGTTCATCAGTGGAACACATGTACCACACCAAAGCAAGATATAAATTAAAAGAGAAACTTGGCAGGAATGAGGAGAAGGGAATATATGGGAATTCTGTGTTCTTTCTGCTCAATGTTTCTATAAACCTAAAATTGGCTCTAGAAAAACCTATTAATTAATATTTTTAAAAAATCCATATATCTGCTAAAACAGAAGATGTCTGGTATCTTTATTGAGAATGGGAATTTATTTCTTCATACAAAATATTAAAGTGAAATTTATACTGTGAGGTTTAAATTACAATTATATTTATTTTGTATGTAACATCTAGTCAAAAAGAGTCCAATGCATCACTCGGGTGCAATCTCAAAAACAACAGAATGATCTCAGTTAAGTTTCCAAGGTAAACCATTAACATCAAATAATCCAAGACTATGCCCCAACCACTAATGCCGAAGAAGCTGAAGTTGACTAGTTCTATGAAGACCTACAACACCTTATTTAACTAACACCAAAAACAGATGTCCTTTTTATCACAGGGGATTGGAATACAAAAATAGGAAGTCAAGAGATACACAGAATAACAGGCAAGTTTGGCCTTGGAGTACAAAGTAAAGTAGGGAAAAGGCTAACAGAGTTTTGTCAAGAGAACATGCTGGTCATAGAAAACATATTTTTCCAACAACCCAAGAGACAACTCTCCACATGACATCACCAGATGGTCAATACCAAAATCAGGTTATGTTCTTTGGAGCCAGAGATGGTGGAAAATCTATACAGTCAACAAAAATAAGCCCTAGAGCTGACTGTGGCTCAGATAATGAACTCCGTATTGCAAAATTAAGGTTTAAATTGAAAAAAGAAGGAAAAATCACTAGGCCATTCAAGTACGACCTATATCAGAAATCCCTTATGATTATACAGTGGAAGTGACAAATAGTTTCAAGGGATTAGATCTGGTAGACGGAGTTCCTAAATAACTGTGGACAGAAGTTTCTAACACTGTACAGGAGGTGGTGATCAAAAACCCTCTTACACTGTTGGTGGGAATGCAAACTAGTACAGCCACTATGGAGAACAGTGTGGAGATTCCTTAAAAAACTGGAAATAGAACTGCCTTATGATCCAGCAATCCCACTGCTGGGCATACACACTGAGGAAACCAGAATCGAAAGAGACACGTGTACCCCAATGTTCATCACAGCACTGTTTATAATAGCCAGGACATGGAAGCAACCTAGATGTCCATCAGCAGATGAATGGATAAGAAAGCTGTGGTACATATACACAATGGAGTATTACCCAGCCATTAAAAAGAATACATTTGAATCAGTTCTAACGAGGTGGATGAAATTGGAGCCGATTATACAGAGTGAAATAAGCCAGAAAGAAAAACACCAATACAGTATACTAACACATATATATATGAAATTTAGAAAGATGGTAACAATAACCCTGTATATGAGACAGCAAAAGAGACACTGATGTATAGACACTGATGTATAGAACAGTCTTTTGGACTCTGTGGGAGAGGGAGGGTGTGGGATGATTTGGGAGAATGGCATTGAAACATGTATAATATCATATATGAAATGAGTCGCCAGTTCAGGTTTGATGCACGATACTGGATGCTTGGGGCTGGTGCACTAGGATGACCCAGAGGGATGGTACAGGGAGGGAGGGGGGAGGAGGGTTCAGGATGAGGAACACGTGTATACCTGTGGCAGATTCATATTGATATATGGCAAAACCAATACAATATTGTAAAGTTAAAAAATAAAATAAAATAAATAAAAACAAAAACAAAAAAAATATTGTATACAATTATCCTTTAATTAAAAATAAATATTTTTAAAAGTTAAAAAAAAAAAAGACTTAGCAATGGCCACAAGACTGCAAAAGATCAGTTTTAATTCCAGTTCTAAATAAGGGCTTTGCAAAGAATGTTCAAACTACCACAAAATTGTACTCATTTCACATGCCAGCAAGGTAATGCTCAAAATCCTTCATGTTAGGTTTCATCAGTATATGAACAGAGAACATCCAGATGTATAAGCTGGATTTAGAAAAGGCAGAGGAACCAGAGAGCAAATTGCCAACAGTAACTGGATCATGAAGAAAGCAAGGGAATTTCAAAAAAACATTTATTTCTGTTTCATTTACTATGCTAAAGCCTTTGACTATGTGGACCACAACAAACTGTGGAAAATTCTTAACAAGATAGGAATACCAGACCACCTTATCTGCCTCCTGAGAAACCTTGCTTATTTTATTCATATGCAGAGTACATCACACAAAATGGCTGATGAATCACAAGTTGGAATCAAGATTGCTGGAAGAAATATCAACAACCTCAGATATGCAGATACCACCACCATAATGGCAAAAAGTATAGAAGAAATAAACAGTCTCTTGATGAGGATGAAAAAGGAGAGTGAAAAAGCTAGCATGAAACTCAATATTTAAAAAACTAAGATCATAGTATACAGTCCCATCACTTCATGGCAAAATAGAAAGGGAAAAAAATGGAAGCAGTGACAGATTTTATTTTCTTGGGTTCCAAAAATCACTGTGGATGGTGACTACAGCCATGAAATAAAAAAAACTTGTTCCTTGGAAGGGAAGCTATGATAAATCTAGACAGTGTATTAAAAATCAGAGACATCAATTTGCTGACAAAGGACTGTATAGTCAAAGCTATGGTTTTTTCAGCAGTCATGTACAGATGTGAGAGTTGGACCATAAAGAAGACTAAGCATTGAAGAATTGATGCCTTCAAATTGTGGTGCTAGAGAAGACACTTGAGAGTACCTTGGTATGCAAGATCAAACCAGTCAATCTTAAAGGAAATCAACCGTGAATATTCATTAGAAGGACTATTGCTGAAGCTGAAGTTCCAACACTAACACCACCTAATGTGAAGAGCCAACTCTTTGGAAAAGACCCTGATGCTAGGAAAGATTGAAGGCAAAAGTAGAGGGGACAACAGAGAATGAGATGGTTAGATCCCATCACTGGCTCAAAGGACAAAAATTTGAGCAAACTCTGGGAGATAGTGGAGGACAGAGAAGCCTGGCGTGCTGTAGTCTATGAGGTCTCAAAGTGTTGGACATGACTTGGTACCTGAACAACAACAAATTTAACATCTATCCATACTTTTTCACTATAGATATGCAAGTAACTCTGAATGAGAATTAAGAAAATTTAAGGCTTTTATTCAGCCTAATGTTTAAATTATTACTTTTAATGAAATAGTAATCCTAGCATTGACCTATTTAGTGGGTACTGTCTCTGTTTCAGATATGATGCAAAGTATTTTATGAACATCATAAAAAAGCTTTTCATAATTTCTAAGGAAGAAATCATTATCAAGAAAGTCTACTCATTGAGATATTTATGTACTATTATATCTTGGAGAACAATGAAAACAGATGCAATTAATTATTTTAACTTAATTAAAAATCCATGATGTATTAATAGTACTCATTCTGGGCTCTGTGTGTTTCCAATGTGTGTTTACAAGGATAATTATTAAGATATAGCTCTGTTATTAAAAACAAAAAGATACAGCTCTGTTAAATATCCATTCCATTAGGCATATTTATAATATCTCCTAGGTATATTTTATTACACACTGGTAAATAAGAGTCTCAACTCAAAAATTCACAAGAGATTACTGGTTATTATTTCTGCTACTAAACACACATAGTGAAAAATATCCAATACATTCTTGTTTCACTTTAAATCTCTTTGTTATAGAGCATACTATTATTGTGTGAATACTAAATTGCAAACACCACAGGACTTGTGAAACCATACCATGGAATATCAGTCCAGAAAATAACTTGTTAAAAATTAGTGATACCTAAGTGAAAAATACTTTGAAGAAACAAAAATATGACAACTTTAAATTTAGATCTTTAAAACATCAGAAAAATAAGAAAGTTATATATTTCAAGAATAATCAATGGCTTAACTCAAACCTATCTATTTGAAGGCATTTGAAGAAAATAACTATAGAAGTCAAGTGGTATGCCAAAGGTTTAGCTGGCCATAAAAGATCCATTATAATATAATCATAAGGCACTGTCCCTTTGGGCAAAAGGAGCAGTATATGATAATTAGTTCTGATTAATAACAAACTAACAATAATGAAACAAACAGAGGAAAAGTTCTTCTCTCTTGTTTTTGCTTTTTCCCAGACATCTTGTAACTTGTCTTTAAAATTTCCATTTTAGGAATGTAGTCACATCTCAAATAAATAATATCACCTATGTTGACAGATGTTAGATTCAAAATAAATCACTACTGTATATGGGAATTAACCTCTGTTCTTTGTCCATCCATGATGATTCAGTTTATCTACTCCTCATGTACTCTGGTATTTAAAAATATATATAAACTCAAATGTTTTGGAGGAGGCACCACTCTCTCATAATAAGTTTTGTCTTTCATGACTTTAAGAGATCTTTTATCATCTTATACCTTTGACTCAAATGTCTCAGTCAATCATAAAAGTGAAATACAGAATTTCACTTTATAAAGTAATGACTCGTCTGAGAGAGGAAAACTCCTGAATAACCCAAAAACACCAATTCATCAAAACAAGTGATTTTTTAGTTAAATGCTTTTTGGATCAAAAGCTGCCAAACCAACCTGAAATAGCAGTTGATAATATTTACACTTTGACTTTTTACTCCATATGAAATATTTGTAATAAATTTTCTCATCTTAAAAAGGTCAGTACAGATGAAGATATTTTATTATCTTTAGTACTGTGATTGCTACACTTAGCTCGAGGATCCAAACAACACTGGATGCCATCTTATAACCCAGGTAATGAAGAGAGGGAGAGAATAAAGTAAAGAGAGAATGTCGACTATAGAATGTTGTCTAGATACCATATAACTTTCTATAGTTATGTATTCTTGGCTTTGTGTGGCTCGGGAAATGTTAGTCTCGTCTCAGTTTGACAATCAGATAAATTATTTCTCTCCCCATGAGAAGGAACAAATGAGGGAATGGAAAACTAGGCATGAAGTAATAACTCCCAAACTCTTCCTCTAGGACCATAAAGAGCCTATAATAGAAAATAGAATTTCGCATCAACCATACTTCATTTGATTTAATATATTTTCTTCAACAGTTATAGTTATTTGCCAATCATTTGCAATAAACAAAATTTAACTAAATTATTCCAGTTAGGTGTAAAAGATTTCTGAATAGGAATATTCCCTTATCTCTTACTTTTCTGATTCATCATTCTCAAGAAAAACTTGCAGAAATAGTTAATGAAGAATATTATATGACAAATATGATTTTGTGGATCTTGTCTAAAAATATTTGATTGCCTTCTGATTAAATAACATTACAAAACACATGGCAATTTTACTGTGTGGCTATTGGATGCATCTCAAAATAAAGTCTGCAACAATTTTCACAATCTTTTTTTTAATTTTTTTGTCTATAGTCAATTCTTCATATCATATAATTTTAAACTGAATAAGGTAGTTTCTAGGCTTCCCAGGTGGTTTAGTGGGTAAAGAATCCACCTGCAATGCAGAAGGCACAGGAGACATGGGTTTGATCCCTGAGTAGGAAAGATCCCCTGGAGGAGAGCAGGGTAACCCACTTCAGTGTTCTTGCCTGGGAAATCCCATGGACATAGGAGCCTGGGGGGCTACAGTCCATAGGGTTGCAGAGTCAGAGACGACTAAAGCCACTGAGCATGAGTAAGGTAGTTTCCAGTAAGAGATGACAGAATTGTTCCAATTAGTTGTCCTGACATTTTCAGAAGTTTTGAAACCTGTGGTTGGTGAGATTACTGCTCCAATGAACTTCACACCTTTTAACAGAGCAAGCTAGGAAAAAATTCTATAGGGAGTCATCGGTTAAAATGCAAACAAACCAAAGTAGCAAACTATATTTTAAACACTGCATGATATACTTTTTTTAATTTCAAAAACTTTTAGAAATAGATCCAAAGCCAAACAATAAAAGCAGAGATGAAAATAAGCTGAACAAATTGAACAAAGCTTATTGTGATGAAATAAAGAAATTTCACTTTATGATTTCATTAGAAAATACACATGGAATAAGGGGAGAGGAGAGAGTTATGTTGTAAATCTTCTTCCAGATAAAATAAATACTGTATGGTTTTGTTGTGTTTAGCTCCTCCTGGATTGAAAGAGTGAATATTATCTATTTCCCTAGTGGTCCATGGAACCAAGATGTTATAGGAATATAACAATAGATGTTACATGTTAGATTATGAAACCGTTCCTCTATTCAATCTTCTTTGAATTCAAAGCTGTTTTAGAAGAAACAGGACTACATTGAGAGTGTACATATTCATGCTTTAAAAAAGTTTGATACATTTCCAGTTCATGCTTCAGGGTTTCACTTCAGTAATTAGTGTCAATAGTTTACATGCTTGATTTCAACTTCTCTGGTGTCTTTATGGTTATTTATAAGTAATTTCAAACTTCATTAAACTTCACCTAATTATTAAAAATTAAAATATACTGTGTATTATAAGAGTAGTGAGATATTATTGAATTAAAAAATAACATTATTTTAGTATCAGTACTTAAAACCAACAAATAAAAATGTTGATGAATAAGTCCAATTATAAGGAACCAAATGAAATAAACTTTGTTCCATTCACAAATACATATTGTTTAATTTTCTAGCAAGTAAAGCTATATAGAATATCAAGAAAGGACAAAGTATGATAAAGGAGGTAAAAATCCAACTGGAAGCTGTGGTGGTTTAGTCACTAAGTCGTGTATGACTCTCGTGACCACATGGACTGTACCCTGCTCCTCTGTCCATGGAATTCTCCAGGCAAGAATACTGAAGTGGGTTGCCATTTCCTTCTCCAGGGTATTTTCCCAATCTCTTGCATTGCAGGTGGATTTTAAACTACTGAGCTATGAGGGAATCCCAACTAGAAGTTGAAGGCTACATATCACTTACATTTGCATGGATGTCCTTGTGTCCAGCTGGACTGAAACAAGTGTAATATTTACAATCCTAATACTTAACTATGGATCTGGTACATATATGGTGCTCAAAAAAATACTGCTCAATTTAAGTTGGTAAATTAATTTTAATTTTTGTTTTGACAATAACAACAAGGTCACACTTCAAATAGATTAATTAGATACGTAATGTTTGTTTTTTTGGGCTCCAAAACCATTGCAGATGGTGATCGCAGCCATGAAATTAAAAGACGCTTACTCCTTGGACGGAAAGTTATGACCAACCTAGATAGCATATTCAAAAGCAGACACATTACTTTGCCAACAAAGGTCCATCTAGTCAAGGCTATGGTTTTTCCAGTAGTCATGTATGGATGTGAGAGTTGGACTGTGAAGAAAGCTGAGCACCGAAGAATTGATGCTTTTGAACTGTGGTGTTGGAGAAGACTCTTGAGAGTCCCTGGGACTGCAAGGAGATCCAACCAGTCCATCCTAAAGGAGATCAGTCCTGGGTGTTTATTGGAAGGACTGATGTTGAAGCTGAAACTCCAGTACTTTGGCCACCTGATGCGAAGAGCTGACTCATTTGAGACGACCCTGATGCTGGGAAAGATTGAGGGCAGGAGGAGAAGGGGATGACAGAGGATGAGGTGGTTGGATGGCATCACCAACTCAATGGACATGGGTTTGGGTAGACTCTGGCAGTTGGTGATAGATAGGGAGGCCTGGCGTGCTGTGGTTCATGGGGTCACAAAGAATTGGACACGACTGAGGGACTGAACTGAACTGAACTAAACTGAATGTTTGATGCTGCCCTTGTTTTGCATTAATGCAATATTTAAAGTGATATGAATATTCTTACTTATATACTTTATGATATATAGTGTGGTTTATTCTTAATATGCAATTCAATAAATGAATGCCTTAAAACCAAGTAGAGAGAATTCATAGATTATATCAGGTCAGATGGAAAGGAAGTGGGAAAAGAAGGAAGGTTAATTTTTAAACAGGTTGCCTTTTCTATACTATATGTTCAATCATATCAGATCAGTATGCCCCTTCTTAATTCATGTATGCATATTTTTCTCAGCATAATTTTTTTTGGCTGAAGTTTAAAAAAAATTTTTTTGGTTTTTTAAATTTATTTATTTTTAGTTGAGGGATAATTTCTTTACAGTACTGTGTTGGTGAAGGGTATATTTGTTAGGTCAATTTGTTAGATAAATCACACTAGGTGTCACTTTATGATCATGTTAAATTATATGGCAAAATAGATTATTTAGGTGGGTCTAGTCTAATCACAGGGCTTTCCAGGTGACTCAGTGGTAAAGAATCCACCTGCCAATGCAGGAGATACAGGAGATGTGGATGCAATCCCTGGTTTGAGGAGATCCCTGGAGGAAATGGTAACCTACTCCAGTATTCTTGCCTGGATAATTCCATGGACAGAGGAGTCTGGCAGGCTACAGTCCATGGGGTTGCAAAGAGTTGGCCATGACTGAGTGACTGAGCACGCACACACATACATACACACACACACACACACACACAGAGTCTAATCACATAAGCCCTAAAAAGCAGCTAGTGGTTATACAAGTAAAATCAAGAGATTCAAATGTGCCACTGATGCCTTGAAAATGGAAGAGACCATGTGGAAAACATGGACTGACTTCCCTGGTGGCTCAAACAGTAAATAATTCATCTGCAGTGCGGAACCTGGGTTCAATCCCTGGGTTGGGAAGATCCCCTGGAGGAGGGCATGGCAACCCATTCCAGTGTTCTTGCCTGGGGAATCCCCTTGGACAGAGGAGCCTGGCGGGCTAGAGACCATGGGGTCACAAAGAATTGGACACGACTGAGCAACTAAGCACAGCACATGTGGAAAACATGAGACAAAGAAGGAACTTAGAAGAGGATGACATACCCTGATTTAATCTGGTGAGTAAAGAAACCAGTCGCGCCAAGCTTCAGACCTACCAATACTGGAGGAGAATAGATTTGTGTTGCTTAAAGCTATTGCATTTGTGGTAACATACAGCCACAGATAATGAATACAATATTGTAAACTTACTCTTCCCTTTCCTTCAAGGTAAAACAGCCATGCATCAAATTTTTAGGAGAGCTATGAAGAAAAATCTATTTATGTTTGGCAGTTTCAACACAGATAAACATGGACTGGAAAACTGCCCTCCCCAATATCTTTAATGTTAATTTTCAAGAATAAGACATAAGACACTTAATGCCTGAGACTTTATAAAGTATTTATATATTTTATCCTAATCTGCAATTATTCAAAATTATCAAATCTTATGTAACATCACTTTGATGGTAATTATCTGAAATACTATCTAAAATTAAATTATAAAATATAATTTGCTGAAAAAAACACCATAGCCATTTGGAAAACACATATAAATCAATGTCTACATCAATGCATTTTACCTTAACAGTTATGAAAACATAACACTTCTTACCCACAGAATTGGCAAAATTGAATTTAAAAGTACACAGCATTGTTGAAGGTATGGAGGAACAATACACATATGCTCTTGAGTCATGAGACTACAGAAAGAATTCAAGATTTCCTAATAATAATAAGCAATGCGCTCATTATTATTATTATTATGAGACACATAAATTCCACTTCCAGGTTTAAATCACAGAGAAACCCTTGAATGTATTTGTAAGGAAACAAAAAATGAATGTTGATTGGAGTCTACAGCCTTATTTGAAAGAGCAAAACAAAATAATACAAACAAAGCCAAAATTTTCATTGACAGTAGAATTGATAAATTATCTAGTAATCATATATTTCATATACTTCAGATGAAGGAAAATGAAGTAAACTATAAAAACTAATGTAATCTGAATAAAATTAATGCTTACAATGAATGTATACAGTGTAATTCTAAAACTTCAGAAACAGGCAAAAGTAATCATGGCTATAAGATTTTAAATTGATAAATCATGGCTATAAGAATTTAAATTTACATTTTAGAAAATTTAGTAACTACAAAAACTAAAATATAAATATATAAGCTACCACTCCAGAATTTCCCTCCGATATATAAAACCAATAGAAATGAGTACATTTTGCATGAAAATACATGTACTAGCAGCCCTGTTTGTAGTAGGCAAAACCTGGAGCAGCCAAATATTTCACACATCAAAATGAACATATAAACGATGCTATGGGCATACAATGTATTACCATGAGGAATTTTAGATGCATGAACTATAACCACATGCAACAACTTACAAAAATCTCAAAAATATTAAGTAAAAAACCAGACACAAGTGAATGTCTATTATGGTTTCATTTACATAATGCTCATAATTAGGGAAAATTAACTCTTGGTGTTAGAATGCATGATGGTGTTTATCATTGGGAGGAAGAATACAGTCATGTTTTGTTATTCTTTTGTGTGTTGGTTTTATGGATGTAAAATTTATCAAGCTGTACATTATTAATTTATTATTTCCATTATGTATGCTATATTTGATGAAATGTTTACAAAGGATTCCATTTTTCTAATAATTCACCTTTTTCTCTCCTCACCTAAGAAACAAATCAATGAGCTATTATTAGACACATTTAAAAGCCACATAGAACTACTGTTTACAGAATATTATGAAATACCTTTCATAGCTGAACGTATTTAAAGAGAAAATTCACTAGCATTGTTTATAAGATTCTCACAATTTTAATATATTATTTTCCTCTTCAAATTTCTTCTGCCCTAAGTTTACTAACAATGATGAAGAAAAAAATAAACATAAAACTAGAAACTCTAGATCATTTTTAACTTACAGTTTTACTCTTACACATATTTTGTTCTATAAAATCTGCCACCCTTTTCCTTCCAAAGATTTTAAATCTATTCATTTCTTTCACTAAACTACTATCTTTGTCCAGATCCCAAGCATATTTTTTAAAGTTTCACAGCAATAACTTTCGCTTTACCATTTGGTATTAAGACAAAAAGACCACAGTATCAGCCACTTGTATAAATTAATTCAATTATATTTCTAACAATTATGCCTTATATTTGTGAAAGCTTCAAGAATTCTTATAATGTTCAGAATATGTATACTTATAAATAGTGCATTCGCATAATTACCGCCTTAAACATTAGACCCAAATAAATACATAACTTTTCTAATGATCATATCAGAAGATATACCAATAGTACACAAGGTTAGCAAATTAACTGCTCCAAAGTTTGTTCATAGTAGGCAGTAACAAACAATTCACTATTCAAGTTATTTTAAAATATTTTTTAAGCTTCTATTTGTTCCTGATGATGGTACTTGTACAAAGGCTAATACATAGATCGTAACATTTTTTGGACTAAAATTGTTAAGAAATAGTGGTAGGCTGGAGACAGTTATAATTTTTATATTCATTTAAATTATATTGTCACAGAGCTCTGAAAAACATTATCTCTAATCTCCCATAAAACAAGAGTTGATAACAATGCTGAACAAATGCTGTTGGCATAAGGCCCTGACAGGGTAGCTTTGATTAATGTTGTAGCTTTCATAAGGTGCTGCTGAAGAAGACACAGTTTAATAAATTAGAAGCACAAGGAACTATGGAGAATGCCTGCCAGCAATGGAATGTTTACATGATTTACTTGCCACAGAAAAGCTTACTAGAGGGATTACAGGAAAGGGTAACCATGAAATAACACTCTCTGATACACTGTCCCCCCAGAATTCAGGAACAAAACTCAGCTGCATTGAAATTAACAAAATATTACCCATTCTTCTGAAGACAAAGCCTGCCTACTACAAAGGAAAATCTGAGGAAATAGACTACCATAGCTATTGTTTTGAATATTCTTTCAGCAGTCTGAATCCTTATTCAGAAATGGTAGACGAAAGATATGACCAAAACCTTTCCAATTTCTTAAATAGAAGCTCTGATCATTGTTTTCAGACACATCTTTCTTCAAATAACTTTTTAATGCCATAAATGTCTAATGCCAATTTTTAATACATCTAAATGTCTAATACATCTCATATTTTGATATGCTTTGAATTCACTTTCATTCATTTCTCATGGTTCTTGTGATTTTTAATACATCTCATATTTTGATGTGCTTTGAATTCACTTTCATTCATTTTTCATGGTTCTTGTGATTTTTAAAATTTGACCCAAACTTAATTATGAGGATTAATGATTAATTTAATTATGTTGATTAACTTATGAGGATTAATGATTAATTTAATTATGTTGATTAACTTAGAAATCACTGTTATTCAGTTGCTAAGTTGTGTCCGTTTTTCGACCCGATGGACTGCAGCCAAGTTCATCCAAGTTGTTGGCATAATTCACTTCTGTTACAGCTGTACTGTCTTTTTTCCCACATATATTTTAGAATAAGGATGTCAACTTTTATTTTTAAAATATTTCTTTCATTTTAATATAGATGACATTAGATTTAAAGACCAACTTGGCTATTATAAACAGTGCTGCGATGAACATTGGGGTACACGTGTCTCTTTCTTTCTTTTTTTTTTTTTAGATTAAAATTTTCTTTTTTTTAAATTTTATTTTATTTTTAAACTTTACGTAATTGTATTAGTTTTGCCATGTATCAAAATGAATCCACCACAGGTATACATGTGTTCCCCATCCTGAACCCTCCTCCTTCCTCCCTCCCCATACCATCCCTCTGGGTCGTCCCAGGGCACTAGCCCCAAGCATCCAGTATCGTGCATCGAACCTGGACTGGCAACTCATTTCATACATGATATTTTACATGTTTCAATGCCATTCTCCCAAATCTTCCCACCCTCTCCTCTCCCACAGAGTCCATAAGACTGTTCTATACATCAGTGTCTCTTTTGCTGTCTCATACACAGGGTTATTGTTACAATCTTTCTAAATTCCATATATATGCGTTAGTATTGGTGTTTTTCTTTCTGGCTTACTTCACTCTGTATAATAGGCTCCAGTTTCATCCATCTCATTAGAACTGATTCAAATGTATTCTTTTTAATGGCTGAGTAATACTCCATTGTGTATATGTACCACAGCTTTCTTATCCATTCATCTGCTGATGGACATCTAGGTTGCTTCCATGTCCTGGCTATTATAAACAGTGTTGTGATGAGCATTGGGGTACACGTGTCTCTTTCGATTCTGGTTTCCTCAGTGTGTATGTCCAGCAGTGGGATTGCTGGATCATAAGGCAGTTCTATTTCCAGTCTTTTAAGGAATCTCCACACTGTTCTCCATAGTGGCTGTACTAGTTTGCATTCCCACCAACAGTGTAAGAGTGTTCCCTTTTCTCCACACCCTCTCCAGCATTTATTGCTTGTAGACTTTTGGATCACAGCCATTCTGATTGACGTGAAATGGTACCTCATAGTGGTTTTGATTTGCATTTCTCTGATAATGAGTGATGTTGAGCATCTTTTCATGTGTTTGTTAGCCATCTGTATGTCTTCTTTGGAGAAATGTCTATTTAGTTCTTTGGCCCATTTTTTGATTGGGTCATTTATTTTTCTGGAATTGAGCTGTAGGAGTTGCTTGTATATTTTTGAGATTAGTTGTTTGTCAGTTGCTTCATTTGCTATTATTTTCTCCCATTCTGAAGGCTGTCTTTTCACCTTGCTAATAGTTTCCTCTGATGTGCAGAAGCTTTTAAGGTTAATTAGGTCCATTTGTTTATTTTTGTTTTTATTTCCAATATTCTGGGAGGTGGGTCATAGAGGATCCTGCTACGATGTATGTCAGAGAGTGTTTTGCCTATGTTCTCCTCTAGGAGTTTTATAGTTTCTGGTCTTACGTTTAGATCTTTAATCCATTTTGAGTTTATTTTTGTGTAAGGTGTTAGAAAGTGTTCTAGTTTCATTCTTTTACAAGTGGTTGACCAGATTTCCCAGCACCACTTGTTGAAGAGATTGTCTTTAATCCATTGTATATTCTTGCCTCCTTTGTCAAAGATAAGGTGTCCATATGTGTCTCTTTCAATTCTGGTTTCCTCAGTGTGTATGCCCAGCAGTGGGATTGCTGGGTCATAAGGCAGTTCTATTTCCAGTCTTTTAAGGAATCTCCACACTGTTCTCCATAGTGGCTGTACTAGTTTGCATTCCCACCAACAGTGTAAGAGTGTTCCCTTTTCTCCACACCCCCTCCAGCATTTATTGCTTGTAGACTTTTGGATCGCAGCCATTCTGATTGACGTGAAATGGTACCTCATAGTGGTTTTGATTTGCATTTCTCTGATAATGAGTGATGTTGAGCATCTTTTCATGTGTTTGTTAGCCATCTGTATGTCTTCTTTGGAGAAATGTCTATTTAGTTCTTTGGCCCATTTTTTGATTGGGTCATTTATTTTTCTGGAATTGAGCTGTAGGAGTTGCTTGTATATTTTTGAGATTAGTTGTTTGTCAGTTGCTTCATTTGCTGTTATTTTCTCCCATTCTGAAGGCTGTCTTTTCACCTTGCTGATAGTTTCCTTTGTTGTGCAGAGGCTTTTAAGTTTAATTAGATCCCATCACAGCACTGTTTATAATAGCCAGGACATGGAAGCAACCTAGATGTCCTTCAGCAGATGAATGGATAAGAAAGCTGTGGTACATATACACAATGGAGTATTATTCAGCCATTAAAAAGAATACATTTGAATCAGTTCTAATGAGATGGATGAAACTGGAGCCTATTATACAGAGTGAAGTAAGCCAGAAAGAAAAACACCAATACAGTATAGAAATGCATATATATGGAATTTAGAAAGATGGTAACAATAACCCTGTTTACAAGACAGCAAAGGAGACACTGATGTATAGAACAGTCTTTTGGACTCTGTGGGTGAGGGAGAGGGTGGGATGATTTGGGAGAATGGCATTGAAACATGTATAATATCATATATGAAACGAGTTGCCAGTCCAGGTTTGATGCACGATACTGGATGCTTGGGGCTGGTGCACTGGGATGACCCAGAGGGATGGTATGGGGAGGGAGGAGGGAGGAGGGTTCAGGATGGGGAACACATGTATACCTGTGGCGGATTCATTTTGATACATGGCAAAACCAATACAATATTGTAAAGTTAAAAAATAAAATAATAAAAAAAAAGACCAACTTGGGAAGAATTTCCATAGTGATATTTAATCATTCAAACCATGAGTAAAATGCATCTTTCCATTTATAAAATTCTTGCATATGTTATATATTTATCACAGTAATTTTTTTGATCCTCATTTCCCAACCTCAATAACTGGTTTATCTGTGTGTCTGCTACAGTGTTTTTTCTTCCAACCTTATCAATATCAAAGCTTTCTGCCTTTT
This sequence comes from Bos indicus, assembly GCF_029378745.1. NCBI lineage: Eukaryota > Metazoa > Chordata > Mammalia > Artiodactyla > Bovidae > Bos > Bos indicus. The sequence continues at coordinate 79,459,914 of NC_091768.1, forward strand.
TACATGTCTAGCAAATTTGTACTATGCCCTAAGTATTGGGTATAAAAGAAATGAATGGCTAACTTTCACCCATGAGTGAAACCCTTTTCATTCATGAGTGTTCCCTTTTCCATATGTTAGGAAAATCTCACACCTAAATAAAATCATGTTTTGAGCAGGGGATGAACTTGTTCTCCACTAGTTTGTCTTACTCCTCGAGCTTGACTTTCCTTGGATTTTAGATTGAAAGCTTAGAGATTCTATATTCTCAGAATTAATAAGTCTATCACATGGATAGTTTGAGATTGGCTCTTCAGCCTCTCTCTATCATGCATAGATTAAAAATTCCCTCTGTATTTTGCAGGTCTTCTCCCTCTAACAGGAATTTGCCCACTAAGTACCTAGTGATGGTGCAGAGTCTACCTTACCAACTCTGTACCACTCATTTTCCTTTAAAACCCAGAATTCATCAAATAGCCTATGGCAGGGAAAGACCTTACATTTTGGATTTTTCTATGGTTTATTCAGTTGTACCAGCCAAACATGGTTGTCAGCACCTGTTTTATTTTACTTAGAAGTGGAAATTCTTGTTTACACTTAATAAAAATTATTCTAAATTAAATTTGCCATATTACTATTTATTTACTGCCTATGCAATATTTTTATATACCTTTTTCCCTTAGCTGTACTGCTTTCCTTAGTTCAGAAGTGTTAAAATGGTGGTGATTTTGTCTCCCACAGAACATATGGCAATATCTAGAGTTTTTTTTTTTTTTTAATCTTACATAGTAGGGGGAAGATAGTGCAAGCAATTATTGGTAGAGGCGGGAAAGAAAAGAAAGAAAGTGAAGTTGCTCAGTCATGTCTGACTCTTTGCAACCCCATGGACTGTAGCCTCAGTCCATGGAATTTTCAAGGCAAGAGTACTGGAGTGTGTTGCCATTTCCTTCTCCAGGGGATCTTGCCGACCCAGAGATTGAACCCAGGTCTCCCACATTGCAGGCAGATGCTTTACCATCTGGGTACAGGCAGGGGATACTGTTAAACATCTTACAATGCACAGAACAGTTAATTATCTGTCTCAAAACATTAGTACAGTCAAAACTGAAGAATTCTGCTTTAGTTTAACTACTTCTACTATTCTGTTTTCCCTTATAAATTCCCTTGCATTTTTATTATTCTTTTATAGGAAATCCTAAGCATAAGAATATGCATTATTCAGTGATTAAAATTTAGTATACATGTATATCTTTACCTCATTCTAGACAATAAAAGGTCTTTGAAATAATTTAGGTTCATTTATACCATATCACATTTGTGTAATTATTGTGTTTAATCTTAATCCTCATTATTAAACTCCATGAGGTATTAGTATTTTTCATTTATATTGTTAAGTATGTCTTTTTTTATAATGTATTTACCCTTTCTATTGTTCTTTATCACCCACTACGTCTCTGTCTCTATCTGGATCTTTTCTTTTTTTTTCTGTGTGAAGAATACTTTTTAGTATATCCTTTATCACATATGTTTTGCTGAAGACTTAAGAGTTTTTTCTGTGAAAACTTCTTAACTTGCCTTAATTACAAAAAAAAATTTGCTTAGCAAAAAAGAACAGCATTTTATTGCTCTAATTAATTTAAAGATATAATTCCATATTTTTCTAGCCTCCATTTTTTTTGACAGTTCCACTGCATCATACCAGTATTCAGATCAGATCAGATCAGTCATTCAGTCGTGTCCGACTCTTTGCGTATTAGAGCTGCTCATTTACAGACAACATTTTTCTCTATCTTTGGTTTTAGGTAGTTTTACTATGCTGTTTTAGGCATGGTTTTCTCTTTATTTATCCTTATTGGCTTTTTCAGAGTATCTTCAATCTGCGGCTTTATGTCTTTCATCAATTTTGGAAAATCATCAGTTATTATCTCTTCAAATATATGCTTCAGTCACTCTCTCCTCTCTTTCTGAAACTAGTTAAATATATGTTGAAACTGTCACTTGTATTGTATGTCTCTTATACCTTTTTTATTTTTTTACACTTTTATATATATGCTTCAAAATGGATATCATACTATGGTCTCATTTCTAGTTCTCTAATTCTCTCATCACCTGTAGAATCTTCTGCAAAATCCTGCTATTGGTTCCAGTATCAGCTGCTGTATTTTTATGTTTTCAGTGATAAAACTGTCATTTAATTGTTCTTTTCTCAAAAAATTACATGTCATTTAATCTCTTGAACATCTTAATCACAGTTATTTTAAAAGTCATGTACAAGAACTCCTGCGTCACATCTGTGCTTCTTTTGAGTCAGTTTCTAACATCATTTTTCCTCATGTTTTTCAATAATTTAGAATGCCTAAAATCTTTTAATGATTATATATAGCTCATATAAAAACTTTGTAGAGAAAATGTAAGTCTCTTACTTTTCTCTAGGGATTTTTTTTTTTCAATTTCAGCAGAAACTATGGTAGGAAAATTTTATAAGCCTAATCTAATATGGATTAAACTGATTTAAAACTGGCTTTCAGTCTCCATGGGCTTCTCAGGTGACTCAGCAGTAAAGAATCTGCCTGCAGTGCAGTAGCCACAGGAAATGTGGGTTTGATTCCTGGGTTGGGAAGATCCCCTGGAGAAAGCCATGGCAACCCACTCCAGCATTCTTGCCTGGAAAATCCCATGGACAGAGCAGCCTCATGGCAACTGTCCAAAGAGTCTGACATGACTGAAGCAACTTAGCATGCATACATGCATTCCATCTCTATGCAAAATGACATAATTTGAATCAACATTGTTCCCTGCATTTATTTCTGGGAGTGTTCCAACTGAAAGCCTGGGATGTATATACAGGAGCCTCTTATTTGGCAGGCCACATACTCCACTTATCTTTGAGTCCCATGAGATAGTCAGCAGCTCAGTTTCAGAGACAGTTTTATATTAAGCAAATTTCTGATGGAATAAAGGAAGAAGAAGTAAATTATTTAGCTCCTTTTTCAATAAAGAGAAATAGTTATATCTCTGAGGTTTGGTGCAGATTAGAGTTCAAGAGATATTATGTAGTGAAAAGGAAACAGGCTTCTTAGACAAAAAAAAAAAACAAACTTCCCTTCTGGTTCCAATGCTGGGAAAACAACCAGGTTCTATGTGAGAATAGAGGTTACAGACCTTACCAGGTAAAGTGTAGCTGCTAAGACAAGGGCCTTCTAGACCTTAGCTGATAAATTCCTTAGAAAGAATTATTGGTTCTAAGAACTCAAATATATCAGAATTAATTGAAACAGCCAAATTTATTGACAGTTCATAGTCTGAGAGATTGTCAGAAGACTCTGAGACTCTCAAGGATTCCCCAGATTCCCTGGTAAGAAGACCAGGCCAAAGTGGAACTGGACTGAGCCAAGAGAAGAAAAATTGCTCTTATGCTATTCTGAGAATCAGAATATAGTTCAGACCAATGTAGCTTAAAACATTCCAGTAAGATACTGTCAAACATAATTATTGTTATTCATGGCTAAAACTTTAAAACTGATGTGCATTTAAAAGAACATTTAAAAACACTCATGGTGGCAGAGTGAAATATTCATTTCTGTTCCTAAGCTAATACTATTAGAATATACTAAATAAAATTAAATAGAAAAGATACAAACACTCCCATAAACTGAAGACTTTGAAATATAAACTTTATATATGTTTGTATTTTAAAGTGGTACTTTCCTAACATTTCTAGTGAAAGATACCTGTTTGAAAGTCACCAAAATGTTCCTCCAACATGACTCTCTGCTTTTCAAGCTTTAAAATACTAATAAGTAGCATTCCTTAAAAAAGAAAATCTGCAGTCTAGATGCAAGAGGTATTGCAATTAAAATCTCTAACACATACAAAAAGCTGTCTTCATAGTAGTACACTCAAGCTGCATATTAAATATATATATGAAAGACTCCCTAGGGCAGATGAGCTTTTTAATCATAGTGTTTGACTTTCCATATCTGATTTGTTGCTCCTTCTATGGCAGGAGGATGGACTTGGTAGCACATTTTTCTCTAATTTCTTGATAAGCACTACTATCAACCTGACAGCCTAGACTGATTAAATATCCCTATTCACATGCAGACATAACCACTGCCTTTAAGAATCTCAGAAGCTAAAATTAAATGTAAATTAACAAGGACCCCAAATCCCTCTTCAGTTCCTTTCCTTTCAGGCAATTTTACATACTGCTTTGTGGGAAAAGAGTGTACTTACAAATAGCACTTATTTGTTTTTATTTTATTGGTTCAGTAGAGGTCGGATGAGATCCAGCCAAGGGAAGAATAGTAAAATAGCATAAAGCAAAACAAAACCCAAATTTAGAAAAAGAAATGTACTAAGTAGAGAATCCAATAGATATGAAAGTTTAAACAGGAAGTTCAGAGTTTAAGGAAACAAAAAAGCAAGCATGTCTCCTATGACTAGCTTAGCAAATACTAAATGATTAGACAAGACAGAATATAAGCCAGAAAACCCAGGTTACAGCCCTGGGCACAAAACTGTCAGGTGGCTATTATGGACAATGTGGGGCTAAATAAAGATTTTAGCTCAGACAGTAAAGCATCTGCCTGCAATGCAGGAGACCTAGTTTTGCTCCCTGGGTTGGGATGATCCCCTGGAGAAGGAAATGGCAACCCACTCCAGTAGCCTTGCCTGGAAAATTCCATGGACAGAGGAGCCTGGCGGGCTATGGTTCACGGGGTCGTAAAGAGTTGGACATGACTGAGTGACTAACACACACACAGCTGACACAATAAAAATATGTGTTACTTTGGCATAGAGTTTTGATCATCAAAGGATATAATGGAGCTTTACAAGTTTGTGAGCAATTTGAAGTTTCTGTGACCTAGGACTCTCAGTAGCTATCAGCTTAGAGTCCAAGTTATTCTGAGGCCCCAGGAAACCTGAATTCAGAGAGCAATGAAAACTGATACAGGTGTGTCAGACTTGTTATTCAGAGAGAGGGATGGAGTACAGAATCAGGCCATTGCCAAGATCTTATATAATCTTCCTTCTGCTATTGTGTTACTAAGATAGTCTGAGCTTTCACACATGTATAGGGTTGGCCAAAAAGTTCATTTTCCATAGATTTTATGGAAAAACTTTTTGGCCAACCCAATAGATGAGATTGACTATGATTTATATTAATACTGTCTGAGAATTTTACTACATTTTGGTAATCAATTTGCTTCCCAAGCACTGAAAGGTATCAATACACTTCTAACTTCTTCCAGTCTTCTCAAATTTCCATATTTGTCTCCTCACCTTTCCCATTTTTCATCCACTTTTCAGAGTAATAGAAATTATCCCACCTACATCTTCCCAACAACAAATTACAAGCTTTTCTTTCCTCCCCAAAAAAGGTGGTTTGCTTCATTGTTCTCTAGAGTCGTTCATAATACTGAAAACAGGAAAGGTCACATAGCCTTAAACTAATGCCACAAGAAAGTCCAGAGTTTAAATTAAATCTCATTCAGTGTAACTTTGGTTGTGTGATTCAATTCTAGACAGCCATTGGCTGTGATATGCCTAGGTCTGCAAAAGTGTTCACCTTAAGTTCTCCATTGGGGGAGAGGGAAGGGATGGTGGAGCAGTCTTCTGAAAAGTCTCAGAGCTGAGCCCAGAGCAGCCAAGCATTCGTTAAGCCCAGGACTGGGCACACAAGATGGTAAATGAAACTGAGGTATCCAGGCATAGCAAAAGAGCTGTCTGCTCTAACATAGGGAATATCTAATTAGAAAACTGAAAGCAGGTATAAGTTGCATTTACAATAGCCTCCCAGATATAAATTATCAGTAAATAACCTAACAGAAATGCAACGTACCTTTTCAGAAACTCAATCAAATTAAGAAAAGAAAACCTTGGGGAGGTAAATGATGTTAATGGATTAGAAATGCTAGCAGTGTAACACTGGAAACATCTTTTTCCAAAACTGGTCTATACAGTCAATAAAATTCCAATTAAAAGTCCAATAGGATTTGGGGCATAAAAATCATAAATTTAGTCTAAACTTTAAACAAAAGAATATAATAACATAAATAAAGAAGGCAATTCTGAGAAGGCAGACCAAAAAGGAAGAGTTACTTACCAAAATCAAACACATTTTACACAATAATAATTAAATCAGTGTGATGTTGGTCTAGAAAGACAAAACTATCAAATCTTGACCAGAGATTGTCCTTAGCGTCTTATGTTGATGATTTATCTATGCAGTGTGTGAAATATGAGAGAAAGGCCTGGAAATATAATATTGGGGATAAGAATCAGAAAAAGGGTGGAAAGAAAAGGTATAAAATAAAGTGGACAGAACAATAATAAGTTACCAGTTATTCATACAACAGGATGTTATTTGGCCATAAAAAGAAATGAAATATTGATTCAATATACAACATGAGTGAACTTTGAAAACATTGTGCTGAGTGAAAGAATCCAGATACAAAAGGCCTCACATTGTACAATTCCATTTAATACAAAATGTCCATAATAGACAAATCTATAGAGGCAGAAAACAGATTAATAGTGGTGGGAAAGGAAGAAATGGGGAGTGACTGCAAATAGGTATAGGGCTTTTGGGGGTGGATGATGAAATGTTCTGAAATTAGATTGTGGTGACTGATGCATAGCTTTGTGAATCTACTAAAAACCACTGAATTGTATACTGTAAAAAGGTGAACTTTGTGGTATATGAATTATATCTCAATAAAACTGTCAGTAGAAATATTTATATTTTGAACCATTCCTGTAATATCTCCTAGAGTAAAAAACATAAAATAAAATAAAAAATTAAATAATAGGTAATCAGAGGAATTTATCATGGATTTCAAGGAGGCACAACATATTTCCTATGGTGAAAAGAAAGGTCAAAAATTAAGAACTGTGGGTTGCAATACAAATATAGTGCTTTCCCTCACTTCTCTTCATTTCTCCAGACAGATTTCAAAATTATAGTACCAATAAAAAAGTATATATATTTTTCTAACATTGATGGATCTTAACTGAAATAAACAAACTTTGAGTGATTTTTTTCTTAAATTGTTAACATCAATTTCATCATCCATTATGAAATATAGATTCTTACACCAATTGTCTTTCAAATGTTTTTATTGTTTATAATGTATAATTCATTCTCATTTTATACACCATGGAGGAGGAAATGGAAGTATGTTATTTTTAGAGACTGATTACAAATTGATCCTTAGAACACTCTTTACTTTAACTAGTTTGATTTAAACAATTGTCTGAAAATCTCCCAAATAGCCTTTTCTCAGGTACATTCTTTGTGGCTTCAAATTCAGACAACTGATCTGATTCCCAGTCATCCTTTTTCATAGCATAGTTAGAATGAATCCAGTTGCTTTATCAGATGCTTTTGGGTATAATTTGACAACTATGATTGACATTGTAATAACTATTGTATTTACATCAATAAATATTATTTAGCACATTTTCTAGGGTAATCGTAAAGTTAAAAATGCATTTAGCTGGCTTAGTTATTAAATCTGAAAATGCCTTCAAAATGAGAGAAGCCAGAATATTTACCTGAACTGATTCAATGTTCTATAATTTTTTAAATGCCAAGTAATTAGGTTTAGAGTCTAGGAAATTGTACTTATAGTAAAATTCATGTACATATAAGCATAACTTACATTTTATTTCAGTACATGCACAAAAATACATCCCATCTTTTACATTACCTATAACCAGCTATTCTCCTTCATTTCATTGGATTTCAAAAATGAGAACATACATAGTTGCTCTCAAGAAATACATCATAAAATAAGCCACTTTTAGATATGATTTTCTTATTTGGAATAAGTTCTAAAAAAGAAATACAGCAATTGTTGCTATTTAATTTAGGTCAAGTGTCTTAGTTGCTCAGAGCTAATACATAATGTAATCATCATCATCTCTAAAACTCTTTCAATCCATAATAGTCATAGATTATAACAAGAAGAGATATGGATGTCTCTCAAACATGCGATGGCACGGTATGGACATCCATTGGAGTCTGTCTGCCAAGAATCTCTTCACCCTTTGTGGTGCAAGAGAGAGTAACCTACTCTACACATTTTATCAGAAATAAATTTAGATGCTTATAAATTACTGAATTTACTAGAGTAGATCCTAGGGTGGGCCTCCAAGAGTGACTCCCCCCAAAAAAATACAGAGTCAAGAACTAAAACAGATACTGTCTCCAAGGCCACCACTGAATCTGTGTTAGAAGAAAGGTGACAGGGCTGCTGCTCCTGACGAAGCTTCCTTCTCATGTACTCCTCAGAGAATCTCAGGTGAGAATCTAATTTATTCCCAAACCCTCCCATAGTGGACTCGTGTGTGTGTGCTCAGTCATGTCCAACTCTTTGTGACCCTATGGACTGTAGCCTCCAGGCTCCTCTGTCCATGGGGATTCTTTAGGCAAGAATACTGGAGCGGGTAGCCATTTCCTTCTCCAGGAGAACTTCCCAACCCAGAGAGCAAACCCATGTCTCCTGCATTGCAGGCGGATTCTTTACTGCTGAGCCACTGAGCAATGTAATTTTAGGTTTCAGCTTCAACAAATAGGGAACTGGAGTGAAGTTTGAGGGAACCAATCAGGAGTTTATTGTTCTAAAAAGGCATAATAATACATGGTTTGCTTCCATCACATTTATCCATTCCCTAATGATGGACATTTAAGTTGATTCAACCTCCCTGTTACCATAAACAATGCAGGGATATGCATTCTCATACATTTTGCTATTCATTCTCAGGGTTGCAAAGACTCCACTTGCTCAAGCCGTATTTAACATTCTGATTGTTATCATGAAGGCATTCCTTCTTCCAGTTAATCTACTATTTTCACTTTGAAGACTATAACCAGGCATTCTATTCTCACCCAATACCTTTCACTAGTAGTGATAGTTGCAATGTGCCAAGAGATGACAAATCTCTGCACCCTAAAGACATATCACCAGAGCCCCATGTAGATATGGCCACACTGTTCAAAGCTGAACTTCTGATTTGCCTCATAAAACTTAATTCTCCTACTTTTTAAAATTTTTCCTATGGTGTTAAGTGGCAATATGATGTTACTCAAGCCAGAATTCAGGAAATTTTCCTTTGCTCCTCTTCCTTCCTCACCTTCAACATCCAACAGAAACTTGAATCCAACAGATTCCATTCCTGAATACCTATACTGCCTGCATTTCCACGGCAACTAGTCTGGTTTGAAACACTATCACCTCTCAGTCTGGAACACTGTACTATTGGATAACTTCCCACATTACCTACTTACCTTCTCTCTTGCTTGCTTTTAATCTGTTCTTTACACTGCATTAAGACATCCAAAATGGAAATCCAATCAGTTAATTAACTGTTTAAGACTCTAATTGTTTCCCACTGCCTTTAAATAAAATCCAAACACCTTAACATGAACTACAAGGTCCTTGCCAAAAGAACTACTGCCTTCATAGTCTCCCTTCTGCAGGTCTTCTATTCTACTTAGTTTCCAGTTATATTGGAATTTCGGTTCAATGACTCTCATACAGTCTCACTGGTTAGACTTAACACATCTAGTTCCCCAGTCTCTGATAAACTCATTCTTCTCAGTTTACTTTGGTAGATTCTACTCAATCCTTCAGGTCTTGAGTAGACCTCAAGGAGTTTTTTTGAATCAAATGTTTTTACTGACCCAGTCAAAATTATGTATATGTCATGTAAAACCTTGTCAGAATACTCTGTGTTTCCTAACAGTTTTTTTATGTTTTTGAAGCTTAGACACATTTCTGAAATGATTCATTAAATATATATTTCATCTCCTCTCCTGACCTAAGGAAAGCTCTTTCTGCTGATCTAGAGCATTATCTGGTACATGACAGGAAATCAAATATTAATTTAGCACCTATTAGGCTCCATACACCATTCTTGGCACCACAGATACAACAGTGAACTAAATAGATAAGAATACATCCTCTCCAGAGAGAAACTATAATGATTTTAAAGGCAGCATATTGATGGGTTTTAGAGCATGGCCTCTGAAGGCATACTGCATAGATTCAAATCACAGTTCAATCACTTCCTAGCTCTGTGATTTCTGATTTAGCTAACTCTCTGTATTTATTCCCTTATTCATCAGTTCAGTCATGTCCAACACGTTATGACCCCATGCACTGCAGCAGGCCAGGCTTCCTTATCCATCACCAAATCCCAGAGCCTACTCAAACTCAAGTCCATCACGTCGGACATGTGTCAGATCATGTCCAGCTCATGTCAGACTAATCATCAGATCCAACCATCTCATCCTCTGTCATCCCCTTCTCCTCCCGCCTTCAAACTTTCCCAGCATCAGGATCTTTTCCAATGAATCGGTTCATCCCATCAGGTGGCCAAACTATTGGAGTTTCAGCTTAAACATCAGCCCTTCCAATGACTATTCAGGACTGATTTCCTTTAGGATGGACTGGTTGGCTCTCCTTGCAGTTCATGAGATTCTCAAGGTTCTTATCCAACACCATAGTTCAAAAGCATCAATTCTTCAGTGCTCAGCTTTCTTCACAGTCCAACTTTCACATCCATACATGAGTACTGGAAAAACCATAGCCTTGACTAGATGGACCTTTGTTGGCAAAGTAATGCCTCTGCTTTTTAATATGCTGTCTAGGTTGGTCTTTCTTTCTTCCAAGGAGCAAGCATTTTTTAATTTCATGGCTGCAATCATCATCTGCAGTGATTTTGCAGCCAAAATAAATGAAGTCTGTCACTATTTCCATTGTTTCCTCATCTATTTTGCCATGAAGTGATGGGACCAGATGCCACGATCTTAGTTTTCCAAACGTTGAGTTTTAAGCCAACTTTTTCACTCTCCTCTTTCTCTTTCATCAAGAGGCTCTTAGTTCTTCTTTGCTTTCTACCATAAGGGTGGTGTCATCTGTGTATCTGAGGTTATTGATATTTCTCCCAGCAATCTTGATTCCAGCTTGTGCATCATCCAGCCCAGCATTTTGCATGATATATTCTGGATATAAGTTAAATAAGCACCATGACAATATACAGCCTTGACGTTATCCTTTCCCAATCTGGAACCAGTTTGTTGTTCTATGTCCAGTTCTAACTGTTGCCTTTTGACCTGCTTACAGATTTCTCTGGAGGCAGGTAAGGTGGTCTGGTATTCCCATCTCTTGAAGAATTTTCCACAGTTTGTTATGATCCACACAGTCAAAGGCTTTAGTGTAGTCCATAAAGCAAAAATAGATGTTTTTCTGGAACTCTCTTGCTTTTTTGATGGTCCAGCAGATGTTGGCAATTTGATCTCTGGTTCCTCTGCCTTTTCTAAAGCCAGATTGAACACCTGGAAGTTCACGGTTCATGTATTGCTGAAACCTGGTTTGGAGAATTTTGAGCATTTCTTTAGTAGCGTGTGAGATGAGTGCAATTGTGCGGTAGTCTAAGCATTCTTTGGCATTGCCTTCTTTGGGACTGGAATGAAAACTGACCTTTTCCAGTCCTGTGGCCACTGCTGAGTTTTCCAGATTTTCTGGCATATTGAGTACATCACTTTTACAGCATCATCTTTCAGGATTTGAAATAGTTCAACTGGAATTCCATCACCTCCATTAGCTTTGTTCGTAGTGATGTTTCCTAAGGCCCACTTAACTTCACATTCCAGGATATCTGGCTCTAGGTGAGTGATCACACCATCGTAGTTATCTGGGTCATGACGATCTTTTTTGTACAGTTCTTCTGTGTATTGTTGCCACCTCTTCTTAATATCTTCTGCTTCTGTTAGTTCCATACGATTTCTGTCCTTTATCGAGCCCATCTTTGCATGAAATGTTCCCTTAGTGTCTCTAATTTTCTTGAAAAGATCTCTAGTCATTCCCATTCTATTGTTTTCCTCTATTTCTTTGCACTGATTGCTGAGGAAGGCTTTCTTATCTCTCCTTTCTATAATAACATCTACTTCATAAGTTTAATAAGAAAATTAAATGAGCTAATATTTAAAGGAATTAAAAAAAAGAGTACTCAGCATATAGTGCTGCTGCTGCTGCTGCTAAGTCACTTCAGTCATGTCCGACTCTGTGCGACCCCATAGACGGCAGACCACCAGGTTCCTCTGTCCCTGGGATTCTCCAGGCAAGAACACTGGAGTGGGCTGCCATTTCCTTCTCCAGCATATAGTAAAGCATGATAAATACAAAATATGTATTTTATATGTTGTGCTGAAAGAAGTATATTTTACTATTAAAAAATCAGGGTAAAAGGGACTTATAATAGAAAATGAGGAAAGCAAGGGGCAATTTTCAAATTGTGGTCAGACAGGCCTAGGGAAAAGGCAACATTTGAGCAATAAATTGAAGAAGGTTCAAAATACATGCTTTTTAATGAATTAAAGAATGATTTATAGCATTTTAAGAGTACCAAATGATAAATAAAACTCTCACAATATGTAAAGAATAGGTTCCTCTCTGTTCAAACCCTTTGCTCATTAAACAAGGCACTCTGGCACAATCCTTTTCAATAAACATTTAATGTAATATATCTAGTTTTATAAATCTACTTATAAAAATTATTAGACATCTTAGGATTTCCTATAAAAACTATTAAACAATAGAATCAAAGTCTTTTGCAAACATTTTATTTACTATGTATAGAAGAGTTATAGGTAGAAAGCAATAGACCAGACAGTTTATTTTATATTGCACGTCAAACAATAGATAAATTCAGAGAGCAAAAGTGAAAATCTGAAATCTCACTAGTCATTGCAAAAGCAACAAAGCAACTCTATTACACCCCCTATACTTTTTTGAAATCATATTTTGAATGCATTTCACCAGACCTGGCTGCAAGGAGAAGTGATTTTTAAATGCTATTTTTAACTCCCCTGAGATTTCTTCACAGGAAGAATATTAACGACTTGTCAAAAATAAGTGAAGTGAAAGAAATATTTAATTCCCTTAGAATGGCATTAGTTTGAAAATCTGCAAAAATAAAGTCTAATTCCATAAAGAAAGAAATACGCAGTTTTGCTGAGACAGCAAATAATGACAAATCTTTTGAGGCCTATGCAGATATTTTAGTAAGGATCGAGAGGAAACACTTCTCTTTCTCCTTTTCCTCTAGTAATTTTTCCAGCTACTTCAAAACACACCTTGAGGTTAACAGATAGATTTTGTAAAACATGTCTTTTCCATATAGCTTATTTTTAATATAGTAGACACTATTTTTAATTTTCTCTTGCTTTGGGTGAGCTAAAATATACATAAGGGAAGCCCCTTGCAGTCCAGTGGTTACGACTCAGCACTTTCACTGCTGTGGGCCTGGGTTTGATCCCTGATGGAGGAACTAAGATCTTACAAGCCATGAAGTATGGCCAAAAAACAAATATATGAACATAAATTTCAATATGGTATGTTTGTCAAAAAGAGCTCCCTTTTTATCGAGAAGTATCTTGATATAATTATCAGGAGGAAAAATTCTATTATGGGAACTAGCTATGAAATAAATAATTTCCTCTTTTAATTCAAGACCTGGATATCTGATGACTATATTGTCATGATGTTAAAGTATATCAAGACTACTTAGTTTGAATATTAGGAGATGGTAAGGACCATAATTCATCCTCAACTGATAAAACTATTTGCAACTGACAAAACTATTCACTACCAGCAAATCTGTCCTTCAGACATGCTCCTTAGTATCATATTTTTCTGAAGTCGCCCACCTTTATGAAGTGAACTGGCCACATGAAGCCTTAATGATAGCTTTTGGCCTATCTACCTTTAGGCTTGAATTAGAGACAAACCAATCTTTGTGAAATTGAAAAATAATACTTGTCAAAATACATTAATTTATTAATGAGAGAATCTCACAGATGAACGAAACATGGAGTTTATAGCTAATAGAATAGAAATATTAACAAAAACAATATGGTGACTTCAATATTTTCAAATGCTTTCTCTCTGAAAAACACAAGATCTACAAAATCTATGACTTTTTCATACATTATTGAGCTCACATAAAAAGTAGGAGAATTCCCTGAAGGTCAAAGTACAAACAGCTATATGAAAATAAGTGGAAAGTGAACATGAGGCCATAACAATTCTAGGAATGAATGCCAATAATAGGACCTCTGGTGGCTCAGTGGTAAAGAATCCTCCTGCCAATGCAAGAGATACAGGTTCAATCCCTGGGTCAGGAAGATACCCCGGAGAAGTAAATGGCAACCCACTCCAGTATTTTTGTCTGTGAAACCCCATGGACAGAGAAGCCTGGAGGTCTATAGTCAATGGGGTCACAAAAGAGTTGGACAAAACTTAGAGATTAAACAACAAATAGGATCCCAGGGCTTAGCTGGTTAACAATCAAAAATAGGGGAATAACAGACTAAGATGAGGGCCATGAAAAATGGGAAGTTGAATATGTAACTCCATCATCAGATCAGATCAGATCAGATCAGTCGCTTAGTCATGTCCAACTCTTTGCGACCCTATGAATCGCAGCACGCCAGGCCTCCCTGTCCATCACAAACTCCTGGAGTTCATTCACTCAGACTCACGTCCATCGAGTCAGTGATGCCATCCAACCATCTCGTCCTCTGTTGTCCCCTTCTCCTCTTGCCCTCAATCCCTCCCAGCATCAGAGTCTTTTCCAATGAGTCAACTCTTCGCATGAGGTGGCCAAAGTACTGGAGTTTCAGCTTTAGCATCATTCCTTCCAAAGAAATCCTAGGGCTGATCTCCTTCAGAATGGACTGGTTGGATCTCCTTGCAGTCCAAGGGACTCTCAAGAGTCTTCTCCAACACCACAGTTCAAAAGCATCAATTCTTCGGCACTCAGACTTCTTCATAGTCCAACTCTCACATCCATACATGACCACAGGAAAAACCATAGCCTTGACTAGACAGACCTTTGTTGGCAAAGTAATGTCTCTGCTTTTGAATATGCTATCTAGGTTGGTCATAACTTTCCTTCCAAGGAGTAAGCGTCTTTTAATTTCATGGCTGCAATCACCATCTGCAGTGATTTTGGAGCCCAGAAAAATAAAGTCTGACACTGTTTCCACTGTTTCCCCATCTATTTTCCATGAAGTGATGGGACTGGATGCCATGATCTTCATTTTCTGAATGTTGAGCTTTAAGCCAACTTTTTGACTTTCCACTTTCACTTTCATCAAGAGGCTTTTTAGTTCCTCTTCACTTTCTGCCATAAGAGTGGTGTCATCTGCATATCTGAGGATATTGATATTTCTCCCGGCAATCTTGATTCCAGCTTGTGTTTCTTCCAGTCCAGCGTTTCTCATGATGTACTCTGCATATAAGTTAAATAAACAGGGTGACAATATACAGTCTTGACGAACTCCTTTTCCTATTTAAGCTATAAATCTATGAAGACTATATCCTTATTTAAAGGATGGTCTGGGAAAAGTCAGTCAGTCAGAAAAGGAACTCGTCAGGAAAGCACATTTTAATTTTCCTGCCCTATGTGAGAAAGGGCCTAGATACAGAGCAATCAGGTGCCCTGCATTCCTGGCACCTGAAAAGAATAGGCAGGGATTCTTAGGACCTCTGATGGGCAGAAAGTGAAGAGGAACTAAAAAGCCTCTTGATGAAAGTGAAAGAGGAGAGTGAAAAAGTTGGTTTAAAGCTCAACATTCAGAAAACGAAGATCATGGCATCTGGTCCAATCAACTCATGGCAAATAGATGGGGAAACAGTGGAAACAGTGACAGACTTTATTTTGGGGGGCTCCAAAATCACTGCAGATGGTGATTGCAGCCATGAAATTAAAAGACGCTTACTCCTTGGAAGGAAAGTTATGACCAACCTAAACAGCATATTCAAAAGCAGAGATATTACTTTGCCAACAAAGGTCCATCTAGTCAAGGCTATGGTTTTTCCAGTAGTCATGTATGGATGTGAGAGTTGGATTATGAAGAAAGCTGAGCACCGAAGAATTGATGCTTTTGAACTGTGGTGTTGAAGAAGACTCTTGCAAGTCCCTTGGACTGCAAGGAGATCCAACCAGTTCATTCTAAAGGAGACCAGTCCTGGGTGTTCATTGGAAGGACTGATGCTGAGGCTGAAACTCCAATACTTTGGCCACCTCATGAGAAGAGTTGCCTCATTAGAAAAGACTCTGATGCTGGGAGGGATTGGGAGCAGGAGGAGAAGGGGACGACAGAGGATGAGATGGTTGGATGGCATCACCAACTCAATGGACATGGGTTTGGGTGGACTCTGGGAGTTGGTGATGGATAGGGAGGACTGGTGTGCTGTGATTCATGGGGTTGCCAACAGTTGGACACAACTGAGCGATTGAACTGAACTGAACTGAACTGATGGGTCCAATGATCCATCCCTTGTTCCTACATGTTCTTGACTGAGCTCAAATTTCCACCTGAATATGACAGTCAGTGGTCACTCTGATAAATCTTACTGGCAGAGGACAGGATCAAATTGATTCTATTTTTATCAACTGTTAACTTAATGCTGCCAGAATCCAGGGGTCAGGAGGAAGCCCATCCACCTTATTGACTTAAAGTAGACTTCCTACAGTCACACACTCAGGCAACTGTGAATAAATCCTAGAAGGGACCAGTGGATCTTATCTCAAACAGCTAAGATGTATTCTAACCCAGTCTTTTATTTCAATTCACAATGAAAATAAACATTCTGATCTCTGGTGTTACTGCAAATAATTATGGAGATCCACAGATAAGCCAACAAGTAACCCCACTTCCAATGAAAAGACATTTCCATGGCTCAGTCCCCTCCACTGATACACATTTCCTGGAGGAGCACAAGTCATTCCAGTTTAGGGTTTATTTTTACACTTGATTTGGGTTACAATTACATTGATTTGGTTAAGCTACATGGGCCATAGGATTGAATGGTTGTAGTTTTCCTGCCACCATGGCACAACCCAGAGTCACTCAGGTACAAGAGAAAGCATATATTTGTAGCCACTAAACTGAACAAAATTTTGCTGGCCTGTGTGTTTTCATGTGTACAGTGCAAGGACAGTGAGGACCCCAAACTCAGAAGCTACTACTGATTGCATATGAATACATCAGAATATTCCAGGAGCGGGCATGTCTGCATGACTTTTTCTGTTTATATCACACATGAATGGAGATGGCAAAGCCTGCAGCAAGCAGGTCAGTTACAATTGCTGTTAAATGACTGCTTGATCAGGCTGTGCTTTGGGATCTCGGGGACAAAGAACATTAACTGCTTCCCACTCCCTGAACCTCAGAATCTTTGGTATTTCCTCCCCAGACACTGTTATTGTTCTTCTTACTTCATGGCTGTGAAATAATAAATATCTCATCCTAGCAGCTCTATCTCCAAATTTTCTCAAATCATCTACTACTGACACCTAGACTTCTCATCTTGAGGGAGGCAGTGGTTCAAGAACAAAAGGCACAAGGGCATTTTTATTAAATTTACAAAGACTCATTATGCAACCTACCTTGGGTCACCATGTGGTACTGAGTTAACAGTGTACTGAACCAAACTGCAATTATCCTTATAATATAAAATTAGGTCATTCCAACAAGAGAATCCAGGTGACTAAACCAGAATTAGGTTTATATCCATTAGCATCCCTTTTAACTGGGCTGCCACCAAAAGGCTATATCAAGCAAGTTGACCTGGACTTGCTGTCAGGAGAGAGATGCACCATGCTTAAGAATGGTGAAGATGCCAAGCAAAATTTTCCAAATAAGTCTGCATAATTATCTAGCCCTTCCATTTTGATCATTAACCAGGAGTGATGGATAAGAGATGAATCTTGTCTATGGATAAGAGATGAATTTTGTCTGCATTCAGTGATCACTCTGCCTTAATAAGGCTATGGACCATAATGAGGGAGGGAAATTGAGTCAGAAATTCTTTTGATTTGATCCTTGGGTAGTTAATTCTAGGGTTCAACAATGCCACAAGTTTGCAGCTGATAGGGAATGTGAATGTTTCTCAAATACATTGAATATCAGCCCATTATGGAGTGGCCTAACCCCATGAACAGTATGAAAAGAAAATAAGGATAGTGATATCAGATTATAAGCGGTCCAGAAAGCTGAAAACATGGCATAGTTTAGTTCGATGAGCCATAATTGTGTGATGAGAGAAAGCTAATCAGATGCAAATAACATCTTAACCTACTAATATGTTAACAGTGAGGCACTGTTGTTAGTCTCAACAAGGGTCAGAGGTCCATCCAGTTAATTTTTCAAGTTAGGTTGAGGCAATGTCCCATGCAATATGGCCTTCTTCACTGTAAGACAAAAGGGCCAACTTCTAGCAGAAGTTACAAGTCTAATACAAAGTATAGCTTCTTAATCACAAATATATAGTCCTTTATATCTCGGTCCTTGACAAAGAATCCACCTGCAACTCAGAAGACCTGGGTTCGATTCCTGGGTCAGGAAGATCTGCTGGAGAAGGGATAGACTACCCACTTCAGTATTCTTGGGCTTCCCCTCCAGCTCAGCTGGTAAAGAATCTGCCTGCAATGCGAGAGTCCATGGGGTTGCAAAGAGTTGGACGTGACTGAGCTACTTTCACTTTCACTGTATGGCCAGTGTGGGATGATAGATGTGTTGCCATGCCTACTGCAATAATAAATCTGAGTAGAAACAGTGATTCTGGACAGTGTAGGCTTGACTGCCAGCTTATTCCAGTAAGACTTAGAGAACAGGCTCTTACTATAGGCATCAACATGAGTGACTCAGACTGTTAGATAGCAGACAGAATGTATTTCTATGTCTCACAAGTCCCAAACGGAAGAAGTCAATCTAACCTCAGTGACTTAAAGTAGACCTTCTACAATGACGAACTTCCCTTGTGGCTCAGCTGGTAAAGATCTGCCTGCAGTGTGAGAGACCTGGGTTCAATCCCTGGGTTGGGAAGATCCCCTGGAGAAGGGAAAGGCTACCCACTCCAGTATTCTGGCCTAGAGAATTCCATGGACTGTATAGTCCATGGGGTCATAAAGAGTTGGACATGACTGAGAGACTTTCACTTTCTACAGTAACACACACAGGCAACTAAGTCCCAGAAGGAACTAGTAGATCTTATTTCAAACAGCTAAGATGCAGTCTAGGCCAGTCATTTACTGCAATTCACAGTGAAAATGAACATTCTTATCTCTGATCTTGTATGCTTCAATTTCAGCATCAGTCCTTCCAATGAATATTCAGGGTGGAGATTTCCTTCAGGATTGACTGGTTTGATGTCCTTACCAAAGAGTCCCTTTGGGGACTCTAAAGTCTTCTCCAGCACCACAGTTCAAAAGCATCAATTCTTCGGGACTGAGCCTTCCTTATCGTCCAATTCTCACATGTATACATGACTACTGGAAAAACCATAGCTTTGTCTATAAGAACCTTTGTCAGCAAAGTGATGTCTCTGGGCTTTAATATGCTTTCTAGGTTTCTCATAGATTTTCTTCCAAGAATCAAGCATCTTTTGTGGCTGCAAACACTGTCCACAGTGATTTTGCAGCCCAAGAAAATAAGATCTGTCACTGTTTCCACTTTTTCCCCATCTATTTGCTGTGAAGTGATAGGACTGGATGCCATGATCTTGGTTTTTTTGAATGTTGAGTTTTAAGTCAGCTTTTTCAGTCTCCTCTTTCACCTTCATCAAGAGGCTCTTTAGTTTCTCTTCACTTTCTTCCACTAAAATGGTATCATCTGCATATCTGAGGTTGTTGATATTTTTCCCAGCAATGTTGATTCCTGCTTGTGAGTCATCCATCTTGGCATTTTGCATGATGTATTCTGCATATAAGTTAAATAAGCAGGGTGACAATATACAGCCTTGATGTACTCCATTCCCAGTTTGGAACTAGCCCATTTTTCCATGTCCGGTTCTAACTGTTGCTTCTTGTCCTGCATATAGGTTTCTCAGGAGACAGGTAAGGTGGTCTGGTATTCCCATTTCTTTAAGAAATTTCCACAGTTTGCTGCAATCCACACAATCAAAGGCTTTAGCATAGTCAGTGAAGTAGAAGTAGATGACTTTGGAATTCTCTTGCTTCTTCTATGATCCAACGGATGTTGACAATTTGATCTCTGGTTCTTCTGCCTTTTCTAAATCCAGCTTCTACAACTGAAAATTCCTGATTCAAGTATCACTGAAGCTAGTTTAAAGGACTTTGAGCAATACCTAACTGGCATGTGAAATGAGCACAATTGTGTTAGTTTGAATATTCTTCAGTGTTGCCTTTCTTTGTAGTTGGAAAGAAAACTGACCTTTTCTGTACTCTTAATTACAGATGCTGATTTAATTATAATAGTTGATTTAATTAACCCCTTTCAATACTGCTTTCTAAAGAAATTTCATTACTAGTGATTATTCATCTTTCCATATGAACTTTAGAATCAACTTATCTATCTCCATACCAAAATAAAAGCTGCTATTTTTACCGTGATTACATCAAATCTTACTGACTTGAGGCAAACTAACATCTCTGTGGGCTTCCTTGATAGCTCAGTTGGTAAAGAATCTGCCTACAATGCAGGAGATCTGACAGAATGTGGTCCACTGGAGAAGGGAATGGCAAACCACTTCAGTATTCTTGCCTTGAGAACCCCATGAACAGTATGAAATGGCAAAATGATAGGATACTGAAAGAGGAACTCCCCAAGTCAGTAGGTGCCCAATATGCTACTAGAGATCAGTGGAGAAATAACTCCAGAAAGAATGAAGGGATGGAGCCAAAGCAAAAAGAATACCCAGCTGTGGATGTGACTGGTAATAGAAGCAAGGTCTGATGCTGTAAAAAGCAATATTGCATGGGAACCTGGAATGTCAGGTCCATGAATCAAGGCAAATTGGAAGTGGTCAAACAAGAGATGGCAAGAGTGAATATCGACATTCTAGGAATCAGCGAACTAAAACGGACTGGAATGGGTGAATTTAACTCAGATGACCATTATATCTACTACTGTGGGCAGGAATCCCTCAGAAGTAATAGAATAGCCATCATGGTCAACAAAAGAGTCCAAAATGCAGTACTTGGATGTAATCTCAAAAATGACAGAATGATCTCTGTTCATTTCCAAGGCAAACCATTCAATATCACAGTAATCCAAGTCTATGCCCCAATCAGTAATGCTGAAGAAGCTGAAGATGAACAGTTCTATGAAGACCTACAAGACCTTTTAGAACTAACACCCCCCAAAAGATGTCCTTTTCATTATAGGGGACTGGAATGCAAAAGTAGGAAGTCAAGAAACACCTGGAGTAACAGGCAAATTTGGCCTTGGAGTACAGAATGAAGCAGGGCAAAGTCTAATAGATTTTGCCAAGAAAACGCACTGGTCATAACAAACACTCTCTTCCAACAACACAAGAGAAGGCTCTATACATGGACATCACCAGATGGTCAACACCGAAATCAGATTGATTATATTCTTTGCAGCCAAAGATGGAGAAGCTCTATACAGTCAGCAAAAACAAGACCAGGAGCTGACTGTGGCTCAGACCATGAACTCCTTATTGCCAAATTCAGACTGAAATTGAGGAAAGTAGGGAAAACCACTGGACCATTCAGGTGTGACCTAAATCAAACCCCTTATGATTATACAGTGGAAGTGAGAAATAGATTTAAGGGACTAGATCTGATACATAGAGTGCCTGATGAACTATGGAATGAGATTCGTGACATTGTACAGGAGACAGGGATCAAGACCATCCCCGTGGAAAAGAAATACAAAAAAAGCAAAATGGCTGTCTGGGGAGGCCTTACAAATAGCTGTGAAAAGAAGAGAAGTGAAAACAAAGGAGAAAAGGAAAGATATAAGCATCTGAATGCCGAGTTCCAAAGAATAGCAAGAAGAGATAAGAAAGCCTTCTTCAGCGATCAATGCAAAGAAATAGAGGAAAACAATAGAATGGGAAAGACTAGAGATCTCTTCAAGAAAATTAGAGATACCAAGGGAACATTTCATGCAAAGATGGGCTTGATAAAGGACAGAAATGGTATGGACCTAACAGAAGCAGAAGATATTAAGAAGAGATGGCAAGAATACACAGAAGAACTGTACAAAAAAGATCTTCATGACTCAGATAATCACAATGGTGTGATCACTGACCTAGAGCCAGACATCCTGGAATTGAAGTCAACTGGGCCTTAGAAAGCATCACTACGAACAAAGCTAGCAGAGGTGATGGAATTCCAGTTGAGCTATTTCAAATCCTGAAAGATGATGCTGTGAAAGTGCTGCACTCAATATGCCAGCAAATTTGGAAAACTCAGCAGTGGCCACAGGACTGGAAAAGGTCAGTTTTCATTCCAATCCCAAAGAAAGGCAATGCCAAAGAATGCTCAAACTACCACACAATTGCACTCATCTCACACGCTACTAAGGTAATGCTCAAAATTCTCCAAGCCAGGCTTCAGCTATATGTGAACCGTGAACTTTCTGATGTTCAAGCTGGTTTTAGAAGGGGCAGAGGAACCAGAGATCAAATTGCCAACATCCACTGGATCATGGAAAAAGCAAGAGAGTTCCAGGAAAACATCTATTTCTGCTTTATTGACTATGTCAAAGTCTTTGACTGTGTGGATCACAATAAACTGTGGAAAATTCTGAAAGAGATGGGAATACCAGACCACCTGACCTGCCTCTTGAGAAACCTATATTGAGGTCAGGAAGCAACAGTTAGAACTGGACATGGAACAACAGACTGGTTCCAAATAGGAAAAGGAGTACTTCAAGGCTGTATATTGTCACCCTGCTTATTCAACTTCTATGCAGAGAACATCATGAGAAACGCTGGGCTGGAAGAAGCACAAGCTGGAATCAAGATTGCTGGGAGAAATATCAATCACCTCAGATATGCAGATGACACCACCCTTATGGCAGAAAGTGAAGAGGAACTAAAAAGCCTCTTGATGAAAGTGAAAGTGGAGAGTCAAAAATTTGGCTTAAAGCTCAACATTCAGAAAACGAAGATCATGGCATCTGGTCCCATCACTTCATGGGAAATAGATGGGAAAACAGAGGAAACAGTGGCAGACTTTATTTTGGGGGCTCCAAAATCACTGCAGATGGTGACTGCAGCCATGAAATTAAAAGACGCTTACTCCTTGGAAGGAAAGTTATGACCAACCTAGATAGCATATTCAAAAGCAGAGACATTACTTTGCCAACAAAGGTCTGTCTAGTCAAGGCTATGGTTTTTCCTGTGGTCATGTATGGATGTGAGAGTTGGACTGTGAAGAAGGCTGAGCGCCAATGAATTGATACTTTTGAACTGTGGTGTTGGAGAAGACTCTTGAGAGTCCCTTGGACTATAAGGAGATCCAATCAGTCCATTCTGAAGATCAGCCCTGGGATTTCTTTGGAAGGAATGATGCTAAAGCTGAAACTCCAGTACTTTGGCCACCTCATGAGAAGAGTTGACTCATTGGAAAAGACTCTGATGCTGGGAAGGATTGGGGGCAAGAGGAGAAGGGGACGACAGAGGATGAGAAGGCTGGATGGCATCACTGACTTGATGGACGTGAGTCTGAGTGAACTCTGGGAGTTGGTGATGGACAGGGAGGCCTGGCGTGCTGGGATTCATGGGGTCGAAAAGAATCGGACACGACTGAGTGAATGAACTGAACTGAACAATGCAGAAGACCCCGGTTTGATTCCTGGGTGGAGAAGATCTGCTGCAGAAGGGATACGTTACCCACTCCAGTATTCTTGGGCTTCCCTTGTGGCTTAGCTGGTAAAAGAATCCACTTGCAATGTAGGAAACCTGGGTTTGATCCCTGGATTGGGAAGATCCCCTGGAGAAGGAACATCTCTGTGATGTTATATCATCTTATCCATTCTTTTTGTTTAAGTCCACTTCTGTGTCCCTCAGGAGTGTTTTATAGTTCTTCTCATTTAAATTGTACCTTTCTTGATAAGTATATTCACAGGAATATTACCTAGGGATATTACCTTTTGATTGTAATGGGTCCTTCCATAAATTATTAGTTCTAACTGGGTATCAATTTTATATATGAGGCCTATGTTGGTCAGGGTTCTCCAAAGAAGGAGAACTAACAGGATATGGGTACATAGAGAGATTTTAGGGAATTGACACACAAGACCATGGAGGTGACAAATTCAAAATACGCAGGATACATTGTAAGACTGAAGACCCCAGGAAGAGTTACTGTTGCAGCTTGAATGGAAAGTCAGTCTGCCGGCAGAATTCCTTTCTCTTTAGAGGAAGTCAGACTTTTTTTCTATTTAGGCCTTCAAATGATTGACGAGGACCATCTATATAAACTTATTTGAAATCTACTGATGAATATTATCCTCATGTAAAAAATACCTTCACAAAAACATCTAGAATTATGTTAGACCAAATATCTTGGTAGCATAGACTAGCCAAGTTAATATATACAATTAACCATCATAAGGACCTTTAAGTTTAAAATATTTGTCTTATATTGCTACTTCAATTTCATCTCTCTCTCTCTCCACACCCCCTTCTCTCCCTCCCTTTCCCTCTCTCTCTCCCCTTCTCTTTGATTCTCTGTAGCTTTCCATGTAAACTATCACATCTGCATATACAGATAGTCTTGCCTTTTTTCTAACTCATGCCTCTAATCATTTCCTTTTATTGGATTTTATTTTTTAATATCTTCAGTACAATAGTAAAAACTGAAGCAATAATGAGCTCATTTCCCTTTTCTCTGAACTGAACAGAAACTGGTCCAGCATTTCCCATTATTTAAGTTTTGGATTAGTCACATTTGAAGAGCACTGAATCACTAACTCCTCTACTGAGTGTTTTTATCAGAAAAAAGTATTTAATTTGTGTAGAACTCTTCATGGGAATGATATACATTTTTCTCCTTATACCTACTTAAAACATTAGCTATATTAATGGATTTTATAATCTTGTTCCACCCCTGGATTATTTAAATTAATCTGATTTAATCATTATTTATTCATTTTAATGTGTTTTTCTCTAATAGCTAATACGATTTTATTTCAAACATCTGCATCAATATTTGCATAAAAAAGCATAGTCTCTAGCTATCTTTTATCTGAAATCATAGTAGGATTTAAGTATCAACGTTTTCCCATTGCAAGTGTTATGATCTATTTAAAATCAGAAACCATTTTATGTATTTCAAATAGGAGGATTTTAATGCATAATCAGATAATATGATTTGGAAGGATTAGAGGAACAAAAGAGAAGGAACATTATTAAAAATTAGTCACTGCTACAAACAAGTAAATATTAAGCCCAGGACCTGTGTCATAATGCTAACAGCTCTGTTGAAGTCATGTTGCCTAATATGGACTCCACAAGCAGGCATATCTAGGACACTGCTACTTTTGAGGGAACCACGTGGCCTGAGCAAGAAATAAAGAGCCAGCATTCCCAGGCTCTTGTTACTCTTTGTAGCTGTATCTGTCACTCTCACTGTCATGAACACTGTTATTGCTGTTAATGTTCTTCAAGCCAGAAAAACCATGAGGAAAAAAAAAAGGGCAAGAAGACAGAATCATTTCTCTACTTTTCACTCCAACAAAACTTCTACTGGTGCATCCCATTTGGAGACATTAACTGTAGATAATTTGGCCTGGGGATCTGGGAACAGTGATGTCTGAAGCCCCAGATCCTGCACTACAAAATAAAGTCATTTTTCTTGAAAACATGAAGAATGTGCTTTCTAACATCCAAGACCGCTAAAATAAGAAATCTGATGATTATCTGGTTCTTACAATTTTAAGGATCAGAATTTTATTTATTTATTTTTATTTGTTGTTTAAACAAATGTACTACCCTATGCAGGATGTTGAGGCTTCCCCAGTAGCTCAGCAGTAAAGAATATGCTTGCAATGCAGGACACACAGGAGACATGGGTTTGATCCCTGAGTCTGCAAGATCTCCTGGAGGAGGGCATGGCAACCCACTCCAATATTCTCACCTGGAGAATCCCATGGACAGAGAAGCCTGGTGGACTGCAGTCCATGGGGTCGCAAAGCGTCAGACACAACTGAAGAGACCAGGCACGCACACATGACTGCAGATGTTACAGTGAGACAGGCTGTCCATTTGTGGAGAAGAGGACTATGTGGAAAGTCTCTGTACTTTTTGCTTAACTTTGCTTTGAATCTAAAACTGCTCTAAAACATAAAATTATATTTAAAAATGGGTTCTCACTGATGAAAATAATATATTCAAGACATGTGCCTTGGGTAGTTATATCAGAGACTGACACTTGTAGTCTCTAATCTTAAAAATAGTGACCCAAGTTTGCTTCCTGAATAAATCTCACTTTGAAGGATTTCTGGTTGCCTAATGCCAGTTCTAAGGATAGGAGCATATTGCCTCTAGAATGTTGTCAGATATCCCTTGAGTTCAAGTTAGTGGTCATTACACTTAAAGAACACAGAACAGACTTACAGCAAACTTACAAAAGAGCTTTTACAAACTGTTCTGTGCGATCTTGTTAATAAATCCTCCTTTAATAAATGATTTTATCTTCAATATAATCTGATACAATACTGTGAGAGAATCACTAATGAACAATTGGTTTATGTTAGTTTCCAAAGTAACTATTTAGGAAAAGTTAGTGATAACATACTTAAAACAAAATGGGGATGATATTCATAGAGAAACATTTAAATTTCCTAGAAATTCCATTACAAAACTGGGTAACTGGTTTAAAATGCAACAGGTTTGAATTAAAACAGAAAGTCACTGAAGTTTCAAGATGAATGCCTTCAAGAGGAATGAAAAGTGAAAGTGAAAGTGAAGTCACTCAGTGGTGTCCGACTCTTTGCGACCCCGTGGACTGTAGCCTACCAGGCTCCTCTGTCCATGGGATTTTCCAGGCAAGAGTACTGGAGTGGATTTCCACTTCCTTCTCCAGGGGATCTTCTCAACCCAGGGATAGAACCTGGATCTCCCACATTGTAGACAGATGCTTTACCGTCTGAGCCACCAGGGCTTCAAGAGGAATGATAAACATTTTACTCAGTAGATAAAATGACAAAACTATAAGATGTGAGTGGTAATGTTTCTTCTTTCTGCAAAAATAATGAGATCAATTCATCAGTACAGGAAAAAGAAACCAAACAATGTTTATGACAATAATGCTTCAAATAGAAAGCAAACTCAACTGTTTCATACAAATGAAAGAAAGTGAAAGTGAAAGTTGCTCAGTCATGTCCAACTGTTTGCAGCCCTGAATTCTCCAGGCCAGAATATTGGAGTGGGTAGCCTTTCCCTTCTCCAGGGGATCTTCTCAACCCAGGGATTGAACTCTGATCTCCCACATTGCAGGCAGACTTTTTTTACCAGCTAAACCACATGGAAAGCCCATGCAAATGGCAGAATATAAAAAGTTAAGTGAGAAATTATTAAATCCTGAATTAATAAACATATTATTTTAAGTGGTGTAGAGATCAAGATATTGAATTCTTACGGGAAGAAATATTACCTCAGCATAATATTTGGAGTTGACATAAGTTGGGAAGGAGACTGGAAAAGCAGAAGGAAGGGAAATGCTAATACTATTAAAAAACTGAAAATCAAGAGAAAATACTTAAATTATATGAAATAATAACAAGATGAATGTAGCTCTCCCTATTTTTAAATACAATATATAATACAATGCTGTAATGATTTAAGTAGTATATGTAGACAGACAAAGAAATGGGGCAGAATAGAGAACTGGGAATAATGGCAAATGTACTGGAACTTAATGCACTATAAAGACCACATTAATTTCAATAATAAAAACAAATTATTCAATTAACAGTGTTCAAAAAAAAAAGGATACATTCTACATTCTTTAATTAAAAATAAATTCCAAGAGGATCAAGTATTTAAATTTTTAAATTGTATATAAATGTTAGACAAATATGAGAATTTTTAAAATATAAATTCAGAATGTGAAATATGACATGAAACTCTGAAATATAAAGACTCATAATTTTATTATACTAAAATATTATGGATAAACATAAAACAAATGATACCAATTTATATTTAATATCAGAAGGGAATAATTCTCTAAATACATAAAAAGCTAAGAAAAACCAACATTAAAAAACAATAAAGAGCCAAATAAAAACTGAGGAAAACATAAATATACAATTTTTTGAAAAAGAGACAAAATTTAAATGGCTCCTAAATACACTGAAAAGATAATGAATAATATTCAAAATGAAATAAATAGAAACAGGTATCTCTGTGTCTATCATAATTTAAAAGTTTGAAAATATGTTTGCCAAGTATTCTCAGATGTTAGTGAAAAATTAAATTTGTATAACCTCTACAGAGTACAAACCATCAGTAATCTACCAAAATTAAAACAGCATATAACAGTGATATGGCAATACCATTTCTATTCCACTTCTACCCTAGAGCTGTATTTGAGCTAATAGATGTTATTGTTTATTATCACAAAATATTGGAAAATACTAAATTACTATAAAAGGGAAATTGTTAAAAAGTTAACACAAATTTGGGCTCATCCTTTGGAATAAATCCTTTGTTATTTAAACCAAACTGCCTAAGCACACTTGGAATGCACACTGGAGCTTCAACTCCAGCATCAGTCCTTCCAATGAATTAACATAGGTGTCCCTACATCATGTCCTTGCATGCAAAAGTTATTGTAGCAATGCATTCTACCCACTGATCTCAAATATTTGAGAAGTGGGGAAGCAGTGGGATGATGTCTGGGGATATATGGATTTTCCCTATTTAAATTTTCAGATATATGATAACTTTATGCTCAGAAAAACAAAAATGAAGCCAATTACATTTCAAGGGAAAGACCTAATAACAAGGAAAAGCAACAATTAAAATTGGTTTGTGGTAATTAGTTAGCAACATGTTCATGGGAGGAGTAAGAAGGAGAAAAAAATCTAGTTAAGCCTGCACGTTGTACCGTAAATCAAATAAAGTTTAAATGAACAGAAAGGTAATATGTAAAAAGAGAAAGAGAGGGGAAAGAGCAAGAGATTGTATATGTATTTCATCCCATTGAGCAAAATACTTGCAACATATTTAAAGAAAATTAAATGCCTCTTTGTCTTAAAATATGCAGGTTTTCCTTTTACAATTTAAGAGGGTAAAAAGCAACTTTGAAGATAAATAAGAAGGGTTGTTTGCTGCAAAGTGTTCTAAAAGCAGGTTAAAAAGGGGACTAGAAAAATAGCACCATGTTATAAGGAGAATTAAACACTTTTGCACGGAGAATTAAGAATTTCTGGACTTTTTCTATTGGGTCTTATACTGTGTTTTTGGAAAAGATATTCTGTCAATGAAGCCTATGATCTTGATAGGCTATATCCTTGTGAGGGAAACAGAAATTATTTTCTAACAATTTTAAAATATTTATTTGTTAATAAATATATATTTTTAATAAATATACATTTATTTTATATTAATAAATGTATTTATAAGTATATATTATATATTTATAACTATATATAGTTATATATATATATTATATATTTATAACTTTAGTAATATATATATATATTATATATTATATATTTATAACTTTAGTAATATATGGTTATATATATATATTTATAACTTTAGTTAGTAATATATAGTTATATATATATATATAATATATATATATTATATATTTATAACTTTAGTAATATATAGTTATATATATATATATTATATATTTATAACTTTAGTAACTCTGAAACGTAACAAGCCATAGAAAATTTTCATATAATTTACCCTAGCAATTTAATTTTTATCAGTAGAATATATTCTAAGAAAATAATTCAAATAGTAAAATAATATATGTGTATAATTGGCTTAGAGTAGATATCTTACACGGAGAAGGCAATGGCACCCCACTCCAGTACTCTTGCCTGGAAAATCCCATGGATGGAGAAGTCTAGTGGGCTGCAGTCCATGGGGTCTCGTAGAGTCAGACACGACTGAGGGACTTCCCTTTCACTTTTCACTTTCATGCATTGGAGAAGGAAATGGCAACCCACTCCAGTGTTCTTCCCTGGAGAATCCCAGGGATGGGGTAGCCTGGTGGGCTGCCGTCTCTGGGGTCGCACAGAGTTGGACACAACTGAGCGACATAGCAGCAGCAGCAGCAGATATCTTACAGAGAGGCATTAAAAAAGAACAAAAATTGTAAAAAAGCGATCATAAGAAGGAATATACTTGATAAGTTATATAAGTAATGCATATTTTAGTATGTATGTTGGTAAAATCAATTTAAAAGGATATAAAATTTAAAAGATAAATAAAATCAATCTACAGTATTATAAATGAAGTATAGCTGACAAATATGAATTTCAAATGTATATGTCATATTCACTTGAGGTTATTTGCTTTTAGGCCAGATGGAATTTAGATTAATTGAATTGCTTCCTATTTACTAAAAAATATCCCATTTTATAATAAGATATATTATTCTGTGATTAATATGCTGATTTTTTTCCAGAAACCATTTTATATTAGGTAGTATTCCACTATCAGATCCTTCTTTTTTCTACCAGTTTCCACAATAAAACCTAGGAGAGGTCACTTCTCTTAAGGCAGATTTTTCTTTGTCAGACTCTAATTGCTGATCTTTGCACAATGTCCAGGTGTTTTCCCTTTACTAAATTATAAAAGTGTAAAATGGTGGTGGAGGGGGCGAGGAGTAGACCAGAAGAAAATTAAGGGACATAAGCGATGAAGGGGTCTAGAAACGGCATCAGGTGGCCAATCACAAAGTTTTACCAACTTTTTAGCTTTGACATGGATGGTCCTAATTCTTCAGAAAAATTGTTAGATATCAAGTATTTTATCCACATCAGAAGCACTGTTATTCCATGAATCTGCAACTGGCAACATCAGAGATGAGAAAAGATTTAAAAATAAATGTTGTCTGTTTAAATGTATTTTTAATTCAAATGAAGTTTTCTACACTCATCATGATGTGAGAATGTGATACTTTCTCTTTATATACATATCATGATTCACCTTGAAAAAAACTGTGGTGGCAAGTCTGGCAGAGGAAAAATACTTGTAGAGAATATGACAGCCACAGATGGGACTGGTGATGCTGAGAAATGGAATAAATGATTTTCCTCCTTATTTTTATGCTATGATTCTTTTCTTAGACTATTGGGCCTATATTCACAAAAAGAAATTAAATGTGTCAGAAGTTTACAGTTCAGTTTAATCATTATAGTAAGTTACTATTTCTTCAACATTTTTCCTTTAAATCTCAAGAATCCAAATTCCATTGTTTCATCAGTTTTTTTCCTACTGGCATTTTCAAAACTACTATCCATATAAACATTCATGGGATGTTTCAGTAAATATAAGCCAGACAGATATTCACAGAACATATAAAATATTCCCCAGCTGTGTAAGATTTTAGTCATCCTAGGTATTATAAAGCAAATCACTTAAATAGTATACAAAGGTACTTATAATAGAGGAAACTAAAACATTCTTATATTTATAATGGTACAACATTTTTCAAGAGGATAATCTGTATATAGAGAGATTAAAATTGAATACATATAAAATGCCAGTAACTTGAGGCTTTATATATTAATTTGCATGTACTTAAGAAACTTTACCATAAGGAATCATACTAAGTTTTTATTTTCCACAAGTGGATTTTAGGAAAACATGTGATTTAAAACTCAATTGAGTGTGTTCAACTACTGGGTTTTTGATTCCTGATGTATAGCAGGCACTGTTCATGTTGTTGGAAATGCATCATAAATGCATCACTTCTTCCTTGCTGGGCAATGAAAATAAAGCATGTGTTTCCCTCAAAAGAATCACTACTATCGATATAGCTCTGCTCTTCTTTTGCATAGTGTAATCTTGCAGAAAGTTTTATAAAGTATGAAAAACATCCACCTAACTCTTCCAAGAGGAACCTCAAGAAAGTTTTCAAAGTAGAAAACACTTGGTAGTTTGAAAATATAAACACTTAACATCTGTAACTACCATAAGTTCAATTCAGTCACTTAGTCATGTCCAGCTCTTTGTGATCCCACGAACTGCAGCACACCAAGCCTCCCTGTCCATCACCAACTCCTGGAGTTTATCAAAACTCATGTCCATTAAGTTGGTGATGCCATCCAACCATCTCATCCTCTGTCGTCCCCATCGCCTCCTGCACTCAATTTTTCCCAGCATCAGGGTCTTTTCCAATGAGTCAGCTCTTCGCGTCAGGTGGCCAAAGTATTGGAGTTTCAGCTTCAACATCAGTCCTTCCAATGAACACCCAGGACTGATCTCCTTTAGAATGGACACGTTGGATCTCCTTGAAGTCCAAGGGACTCTCAAGAGTCTTCTCCAACACCACAGTTCAAAAGTATCAATTCTTCAGCGCTCAGCTTTCTTTATAGTCATTCTCTCACATCCATACATCACCACTGGAAAAACCATAGCCTTGACTAGACAGACCTTTGTTGGTAAAGTAATGTCTGCTTTTTAATATGTTGTCTAGGTTGGTCATAACTTTCCTTTCAAGGAGTAAGCGTCTTTTAATTTCATGGCTGCAGTCACCATCTGCAGTGATTTTGGAGCCCCCAAAAATAAAGTCTGCCACTGTTTCCACTGTTTCCTCAACTATTTGCCATGAAGTGATGGGACCGGATGCCATGATTTTAGTTTTCTGAATGTTGAGCTTTTAAGTCAACTTTTTCACTCTCCTCTTTCACTTTCATCAAGAGGTTCTTTAGTTCTTTACTTTTTCCCATAAGAGTGGTGTCATCTGCATATCTGAAGTTACTGATATTTCTCCCAGCAATCTTGATTCCAGCTTGTGCTTCATCCAGCCCAGCATTTCTCATGAGGTACTCTGCATATAAGTTAAATAAGCACAGTGACAATATACAGCCTTGATGTACTTCTTTCCCAATTTGGAACCAGTCTGTTGTTCTAACTGTTGCTTTCTGACCTGCATATAGGTTTCTCAAGAGGCAGGTCAGGTGGTCTGGTATTCCCATCTCTTTCAGAATTTTCCACAGTTTATTGTGATCCACACAGTCAAAGGCTTTGGTGTAGTCAATAAAGCAGAAATAGATGTTTTTCTGGAATTCCCTTGCTTTTTTGATAATCCAGCTGATGTTGGTAATTTGATCTCTGGTTCCTCTATCTTTCCTAAAACCAGCTTGAACATCTGGAACTTCATGGTTCATGTATTGCTGAAGCCTGGCTTGGAGGATTTTGAGGATTACTTTACTAGCATGTGCTGCTGCTGCTGAGATGAGTGCAATTGTGCAGTAGTTTGAGCATTCTTTGGCATTGCCTTTCTTTGGGATTGGAATGAAAACTGACCTTTTCCAGTCCTATGGCCACTGCTGAGTTTTCCAAATTTGCTGGTTTATTGAGTGTCGCACTTTCACAGCATCATCTTTCAGGATTTGAAATCATTCAACTGGAATTTCATCACCTCCACTAGTTTTGTTTGTAGTGATGCTTCTTAAGCCCCACTTGACTTCACATTCCAGGATGTCTGGCTCTAGGTGAATGATCACGCCATCGTGATTATCTGAGTCATGAGGATCTTTTTTGTATAGTTCTTCTGTGTATCTTGCCACCTCTTCTTAATATCTTCTGCTTCTGTTAGGTCCATACCATTTCTGTCCTTTATCAAGCCCATCTTTGCATGAAATGTTCCCTTAATATCTCTAACTTTATTGAAGAGATCTATAGTCTTTCCTTTTCCTATTTCCTATTCTATTATTTCCCTCTATTTCTTTGCACTGATCACTGAGAAAGGCTTTCTTATCTCTCCTTGATATTCTTTGGAACTCTGCATTCAAATGTGTATATCTTTCCTTTTCTCCTTTGCTTTTCACTTCTCTTCTTTTCCGAGCTATGTAAAGCCTCCTCAGACAGCCATTTTGCTTTTTTGCATTTCTTTTTCTTGGGGATGTTCTTGATCCCTGTCTCCTATACAGTGTCACGAACCTCCATCCATAGTTCATCAAGCACTCTGTCTATCAGATCTAGTCCTTTAAATCTATTTCTCACTTCCACTGTATAATCATAAGGGATTTGATTTAGGTCATACCTGAATGGTCTAGTGGTTTTCCCTACTTTCTTCAATTTAAGTCTGAATTTGGCAATAAGGAGTTCATGATCTGAGCCACAGTCAGCTCCCAGTCTTGTTTCTGCTGACTGTATAGAGCTTCTCCATCTTTGGCTGCAAAGAATACAATCAATCTGATTTCGGTGTTGGCCATCTGGTGATGTCCATGTGTAGAGTCTTCTCTTGTGTTGTTGGAAGAGGGTGTTTGCTATGACCAGTGCGTTCTCTTGGCAAAACTCTATGAGCCTTTGCCCTGCTTCATTCTGTACTCCAAGGCCAAATTTACCTATTACTCGAAGTGTTTCTTGACTTCCTACTTTCACATTCCAGTCCCCTATAATGAAAAGGACGTCTTTTTGGGGCGTTAGTTCTAAAAGGTCTTGTAGGTCTTCATGGAACCATTCAACTTCAGCTTCTTCAGCATTACTGGTAGGGGCATAGACTTGGATTACCATGATATTGAATGGTTTGCCTTAGAAACGAACAGAGATCATCTTGTCATTTTTGAGATTGCACCCAAGAACTGCATTTTGGACTCTTTTGTTGACTATTCCATTTCTTCTAAGGGATTCCTGCCCACAGTAGTAGATATAATGGTCATCTGAGTTAAATTCACCCATTCCAGTCCATTTAAGTTTGCTGATTCCTAGAATGTTGACGTTTACTCTTGCCATCTCCTGTTTGACCACTTCCAATTTGCCTTGATTTAGTTACTGCCAAATTATAAGTATGGGGGCTCATGGAGAGGAGCTAAAATCATGTTTCATTGGGGAATGGAACTTCATATCAATCTCATCACTTCTCAAATACTCTCAGGCTATGTCTAAAGCTGGGACATGGAGAAGAAAGCCCATGGTTTGGCAAACCTAATAGCAAGATTGGAAGGAAGGTTGCAGGTGAATTTATGCTTAGTCAGTAGACTCACACCCCATAATAATGAGAAGGAATGATTTTTGCAACTGCTGGCAAGTAACAGGAGCAAGTCAAAGTTCCAGGTAATAAATCAACAGATTAAAGCTATGGTACATAAAAGATGAAAAGATTTTTTTGAAGGAGAGATGTCTTAACAATCAGTATAAAAGTGTGTGTGTGTTTGTGTGTGTGTGTGTGTGTCTAGACCAACAAAAGAGAACTGAGTTCCAAATGTGAACCAGTGTTGGGCTGCTAGACCCTGGCAACGAGAGGCAAGTGAAATCAACCAGGATAATATACATCTCTTAAAATGGACAATAATCTTGCAGCAGAGTATGGGTTACAGGCGTGTTTGACACCTGAGTTACAAATGTTTGAGCCAAAACTTGAGGGATCGGTAGCAGTTTGTGAATTGGTATTGGAGCAATAAGAGATAAGGGGGAACAGAATGGGAGGAGAAAGCAGTTCACTGGAAGAAACTACACATGCAAAAGAAATACCAAAGAAAGCAAAGATTATTCAGTGAAGTATAACATTTTATCAGAATAGTGAAAAACAAGCTGGACACTATCTCTTGCTTTTAGTATGCTCATATATGGTCCAACTCCTATAATGCATTTACCGAGCAAATGATTAGAAGATTTAATTACCCAATTAAATATTATTTAGTTTACTGGAACCTGAACATATACATTAATTTAAGTTGCACAAATTTTTCATTTGGAAACCATTGTAACTGTACAAATAATTCACTGCTGTAGAGTGCACTGAAAATTATTGTGCCATATTTTAAGTAACACTGGCTTTACACTGAGAATACCACTTCTCAGCAGTCAAAGACAAGTTTTTTTGTTTTTTGTTGCTCTTTAATCCAATCTGTGCCATTTTTAAATGAAAATCCTGGAATCTGCCCAGTGAAGATTTTCTAGGGTATTCTAGTATTCATTTCTCAATTATGCTGTTGTTGTACAACAATACAAGTTCTTTAACTTCCTGATGATAATTAGACCACAGATGCATAATTAAATGTATTTTAGCTTACACAAATTAAGTCAAACAAAATCCTACTGTTCTCATTTGAGAAATATAAATAAACAGGCTTATATAGAAATTTGCATCCTTACTTAGTAAAGAATTGTATTTTATCATAGTTGTTTTTTCAAATGGACGAAAAATTATTTATTATTTGTAATGAAGTCCATACTATGAGTAATTTCATTTTAAAACATTCTCTATGTTTCATTAACACAGTAGGGGATAAGTGTGTATAAAGACACTATGACCAGAAAAACCTCTTAAAAGGTGACAATAAGCTGTCATATGCCCTATACAAATAAATAAGCTAAAAAGAAAAAATAGTAAGAAAAAATAAATTATCCAAAAAAAACTACCAATAGACTATTCAATTAAAAATACATTTGTTTAGAGTAGGATTTATTCACTGGGGGACACATATCAATAAGGCATAATCCTCATCAAGTTTATGATATATGAGGAAAATAAATTGAGAATTTACATCAAAATGAGAATCATATTAATAACAGTATACATACAATACAGTGGGAGCATCAAAGAGAAGCATCCTGCCTCTTTGAGGGAAAGAAAAGTTTTCACATGGATAGGGAAGAGCCTGGTAAATAGGGAGAGGAAATTTTAGGGAGGGCGTCAGGACACTGAGAAAATATTCATAAGGCATTTTACCATTTGAGGCTAGAAATATGGTACAATATGTCTCATTTGTTCAAATATGATAAAACCGTGTTTTTGTGTAGTTGATATTATTATTTACCTCAAAGTAAAGAGTTGCTTTGTTTTGTTTTAATGTTGTTATCTAACTTATACTTGTTTTTTTGAGCCCTGTGGACTTTTTTTTTTTTATACTTATACTTTTGACAGGGGGATTATAGCCATGCTTACCAATTATGGTGACAAAACATGGTGTCAATTTGCTGTTTACCTCCTTGAAAGTTATGTATCTCTAAAGCATGATTTGACCACCTAGTTGTAATCAGCAATTTTCTGTTTCTATATCATTCATTTTATGGTTTGTGTTTCTTGCTCTTTTTTTTCCATGGATGCCTTGAGATACAATTATTAATACATAAAAACTCTGTATCTTGGTTACCAAAACTAGAAGAATATGACACTTGACAATTCTAGGGCCTGACAGCTAACATCTGTCTAGAGATATTTTAAAGCTACATTGGTTAAATCACAACTCAATCACATTTATATGCCAGGAATCATTTTTATACCTTTACAAACTTGTTATTAACTACTTCATGTCTAGAGACAGAATGAGATGATTCATTTACACTGAGTTTGTGAATAGAAACTTAACATCTGGAGATATCCTCTTACTCATTTTTTAAATCAGTATGTTTTTGAGTGTACTTGACTTGGGAGGAGGAAATATTGATTATGACCTGTAGGTTTTCATTAACTATGGAACATATACCATGCTAGTTTTCTGAAAGGACATTTAGGCTCCAAACATGCAAATAAAGTACAGCTCTTATCTGAAATAGGATACTTAATGAATTTGCTAAATAGTCACATGATCATAAATAATAAGGGTACTGGTAAAAGTACTCTGTTCATTTTTAACTACAGATCTCAGTAATTTTGTAAGTAAGGCAAATTTAACTACATATTTCTATTCTTCAGAGTCACTATTATAAATTTTTCTTATTGATTCATTAATTCATATTTAGGCATTACTGTATACTGTATTGAGAAATTTCTATATACTGTATTGCATCATGAGAAACGCTGGACTGGAAGAAACACAAGCTGGAATCAAGATTGCCGGGAGAAATATCAATAACCTCAGATATGCAGATGACACCACCCTTATGGCAGAAAGTGAAGGGGAACTAAAAAGCCTCTTGATGAAAGTGAAAGTGGAGATGAAAAAGTTGGCTTAAAGTTCAACATTCAGAAAACGAAGATCATGGCATCTGGTCCCATCACTTCATGGGAAATAGATGGGGAAACAGTGTCAGACTTTATTATTTTGGGCTTCAAAATCACTGCAGATGGTGACTGCAGCCATGAAATTAAAAGATGCTTACTCCTTGGAAGGAAAGTTATGACCAACCTAGATAGCATACTAAAAAGCAGAGACATTACTTTGCCAACAAAGGTCTGTCTAGTCAAGGCTATGGGTTTTCCTGTGGTCATGTATGGATGTGAGAGTTGGACTGTGAAGAAGGCTGAGTGCTGAAGAATTGATGCTTTTTAACTGTGGTGTTGGAGAAGACTCTTGAGAGTCCCTTGGACTGTAAGGAGATCCAACCAGTCCATTCTGAAGGAGATCAGCCCTGGGATTTCTTTGGAGGGAATGATGCTGAAGCTGAAACTCCAGTACTTTGGCCACCTCATGAGAAGAGTTGACTCATTGGAAAAGACTCTGATTCTGGGAGGGATTGGGGGCAAGAGGAGAAGGGGACGACAGAGGATGAGATGGCTGGATGGCATCGCTGACTCGATGGACGTGAGTCTGAGTAAACTCCAGGAGTTTGTGATGGACAAGGAGGCCTGGCATGCTGCGATTCATGGGGTCGCAAAGAGTCGGACACGACTGTGAGACTGAACTGAACTGAACTGATATACTGTATTTTCTGTACTATACAGGGTCAATCTGAACAAGAAACTATTTAGATAGCATTTCATTACAGTTTATACAAATGTAGTTTGTGAAATTGATGTTTAGACATAGCTAAAGAAGAAAACAAAGAGGTGTTAGCTGTCATCTACTAAATTGAGTCTTGGAATCCTGTCTTGGTTCCACAGAATGAACAGGATCTCTTTATAGTGACAATATTGGCTCAAACTTGAGAAACCTGCCCATGTGTCTATTCCCTGAAACATGATTCATCAAAAATACTTGGTAATGCTCTTTACTGAGGCTAGTATTCTTTTGAAATTTCTCTCAAAATAATTATGCAGGGACCTGTAGAAAAGTTTAAGGGAAAAGAAGAAACCAATAATGAGACTGAA
The DNA here is from genome assembly GCF_029378745.1 of Bos indicus. Taxonomy (NCBI): domain Eukaryota; kingdom Metazoa; phylum Chordata; class Mammalia; order Artiodactyla; family Bovidae; genus Bos; species Bos indicus. The sequence goes on from NC_091768.1 coordinate 79,498,863, forward strand.
AGATTTTGGTTAATTTATTACCATATATGGAAATTTCAGAATGGAAGTCTGGAATCTTCTGTGGAGGTAACAATCCATTTTTAATCATGAAGTCAATGATAATCCTAAGAGTAAGAAAGTACTGTTAACAATGAGACATGGACAAACCTCTGCTGCTGCTGCTGCTGCTGCTAAGTCACTTCAGTTGTGTCCGACTCTGTGCGACCCCATAGACGGCAGCCCACCAGGCTCCCCTGTCCCTGGGATTCTCCAGGCAAGAATATTGGAGTGGGTTTCCATTTCCTTCTCCAACGCATGAAAGTGAAAAGTGAAAGTGAAGTCACTCTGTCGTGCCCGACTCTTAGCGACCCCATGGACTGCAGCCTACCAGGCTCCTCCATCCATGGGATTTTCCAGGCAAGAGTACTGGAGTGGGGTGCCATTGCCTTCTCCAGGACAAATTTCTAGGGACTTCTAATTCATCTCATAAAGTATTTGTTGAGCTTGTCATGAACTGCCTATATTATAAAATAAATTTATAAATCAATCTGATGACAATTACTGAAAGTCTTTATACATGAATATGATTGTGTTTTTATTCAACCTGAAAGGAGCACAACTACAGAAATATATTTCAAGTACCACTGGTATCTACTTATCCCAGGGACCCAGTTTGAGTTTCTCTTTTTCATTTGCCAATACTCTACAGAATGAAGGCTTCATATCTAGCATGACTCTCTGTATATTTCAAACTAATTAAAAATACAGAGACCACCAAGATGCATACCTTTTTTTATCTCTTATTTTATAAAAACTGTTTGGTGTCAATCAGCCATCTAGCAAATCTCAAAGACAGTATGAGTTTGAAAAACTCTTAACAGTTTTATTATTCTGAATCTGAGTTTTTAAATTTGAAGTTAAGAAAGTGAAAGTGAAGTCGCTCAGTCGTATCCAACTCTTTGCAACCCCGTGGACTGTAGCCTACTAGGTTCCTCCGTCCATGGGATTTTCCAGGCAAGAATACTGGAGTGGGTTGCCATTTTCTTAAGAAAGCAAATATCAAAAAGAATTATAGGAAGATATAAGACAGGGTCATACTCAGTATTTAGAAAAAAGAAATAGTATCAGTTTTGGGTTAAACTGACAATATTTGAAGTGAACAGAACAGGTAATAAAAATTATTAGGAATTCTAGTTTTTACAAAAGAGAAGAAACTTTGTTAGTGATTGTAAAGTATTAAAAAAATGGAACATAAGGTAATAGGCTTTCAACTGACAGCATTTGGATGACATAAGGAACTTCATCTATCTGATTATGGTACACCATTTTTTCTGTATTTTCATGTTATTAACAGGAAATACTATCAAAAACAAAGCAACTCTTATTTCACTCTGCATATAACCCATTTAACAAGTTGTTTTTGCATTAAAAGAGTAACAAATCTTTTTCCATATTATGGATTAACCTATAAAATGTGACCAACCTCACCTAAGTTTGTCAACACTTAATACTGTACATTTCTTTTTTAAAATATATTACAAACTGTTACTCACAGACAAATTTTCTTCAAGCTTTCACAACAAACTGTCTACTCTCTCATATTTTTAAATGATTATTATATACTTAATATCATTAACCAAAGTAACCAACTCTTGTTCCCAAAAAGACATAGAAAAATTGTAAAACTGTGGAAGTAAACAATGAACTATTATACACTAGCACCCTAGCAAATCCACGTAGCACCAGTAATGCAATCCTTTTATAGCCATACATTTTTTTTTAATATCTATGGATTCCTACTTCAACAGCAAGAAACCTGGCTCCCACCATCTGCCATCCATTAGCCTAATTATTCAATTCCAATACAAATGTATGGCACTATCAGAACCCTCAACCTATATCCCCACAGCAAAGAACCTCATCAACTAAAATACAGGTTTTGCACAATGTTTTTCCATTTAGTCTTATGGATCTCACTCATTTCCAAAGTAACTGAAGTTATTATCTATCTCCCCATCCACCTCAGTGAGATGGTTTTATACATTTGTAATAGAATTAGGTTTTCTTGTCATAGTCTGCTGTCCTTCCTGGGATCTCTTGAGTTTCCAAGTGATGTTAGAAAAAAAAAAACAAACAAACATAGACCAAGGTTCACTCTGTGCTCTGAGGTGAAACAAATGTGTAATGCCATATATCCACTATTATAGCATCATACAAAGTAATTTTACTGCTTGAAAAATCATTTGTTCTCTAGCCATGTATCCTCCCCAACTCTCCCAAGACCCTGGTAACTAACCACTATTTTATTGTCTCAACAGTTTTGCCTTTTATAATTTCGTGTAATTATAAGCATAGAGAATATAGTCTTTTTCAGATATGTCTTTAACTCGGCAATATGCATTTAAGACTGCGCTTAGTCACTCAGTTGTGTACCGACTCTTGAGACCCTGTGGACTACAGCATGGAAGTCTCCTCTGTCCATGGGGATTCTCCAGGCAAGAATACTGGAGTGGGTTGCCATGCCCTCCTCCAGGGACCTTTAAGACTGCTCCATGTCTTTCTGTGGCTTGGTAACTCATTTATTTCTATCACTGAATAAAATTCTACTGTGCAGATGAAAATGTCCTATTAAAGGATACATGATGGTTTCCAGTTTTTAATGATTATGAATAAGGCTGTTATAAATATTCACATGCAGGATTTTGTATGGATTTAAGTTTTCAGATCAATTGGGTAAATACTTAGAAGCTCAATTACCTTCCAAATGACTCTACCACTTTGTATTCTCATTATTTACCCATTCTCAATATTTCTTGTTTCATTTTGAGTTCTTTTTATGTTTTGGAAAAAGTCCTTTATTAGATATGATTTGCAAATATTTTCTTCCAGCCTTTTGAGTCTTAGCAGCATCTTTAGCCAAGCAGAAATTTTAATTTTATTAAAATCTATTTAAGCATACTTTATCATTTTTATCTTTTTGGATCATGCTTCCAGTGTTGTATTTAAAAATGCAGTGCCACAATATGTTTAAAATGATGAAAGGGAAAAACCTACAACAAAGAATACTCTATCAAGCTAAGACCCTTGTTCAGATTCAATGATGAAATCAAAAACTTTCCAATATTGTATTGGTTTTGCCATACATCAACATGAATCCTCCACGGGTATACACGTGTTCCCCATCCTGAACTACCCTCCCACTTCCCTCCCCGTACCATCTCCCACAATATTGTAAAGTAATTAGCCTCCAATTAAAATAAATAAATTTAAATTAAAAAAAAAAAACTTTCTAGACAAGCAAAAGTTAAGAGAATTAAGCACCACCAAACAACTTTACCACAAATGCTAAAGAAACTTCTCTAAGCAGGAAACACAAGTGAAGGAAAAGACCTACACAAAATAAATCCAGAACAATTAAGAAAATGGTTCATACATATAATAGGATCATACATATAAATAATTACCTAAACTGTAAATAGATTAATTGTGCCAAACAGATTGGCTGGGTGGATGAGAACATTGCATGTATACACTTCCATTTACCACGGCACTCTATTTAACCCCACAAAATGTATGTAATTATTTTATACTGTTAGGTTAATCATGTTTCCATTATGGCTTACAACTATGTTTATCCTCTATTTTTTGTCTGGCTATTGATTGTAAAAACTGATAAACATCTTTTACTATTGTGATTATGTGACTGTGCTGTGCTCAGTTGCTCTGTCATGTCCCACTCTTTTCAACCCCATGGACTGTAGCCCCCCAGACTCCTCTGTCCATGGGGATTCTCCAGACAAGAATACTAGAGTTGGTTGCCATGTCCTCTTCCAGGGGATCTTCGTAATCCAGGGATCAAACCCAGTTCTCCCACATTACAGGCAGATTCTTTACCATCTGAGTCACCAGGGAAGCCTGATAATGTAATGTAATGGTATTATTTGCTTAATACTTTTGTATCATGATTGGTCAACAGAAAATAATAGAATTCTACAGCACAAAAACTAAAAAAAAAAAAAAAAAATCACTGTCAAACTCAAAACCACCTAAATTTTCTTCTACAAAGAAAACAAGAAAAGTAGTTTTCTAGTTTAGTCTAATTTAATCTGGTTCCTATTGTCAAAAAACAAATTACTACTGATATCATGAATTTGTCATAAATAATTTGATTAGCTATTTTAGGTGGAAAAACTAAATTTACATAATGTTCAAAAATACCTGAAGCCCGTAAGAGTACTGTTTAAAAGACAGCCATTTCTGTTATTTGTTTTGCACACATACTTTTTACATTTTCCTGCTTTTAAGTCACATGTGAAAACAAACACCACCATCAACAAAACTTGACTAAAAAGTCAGCTTGAAAATTGAGAAATTTTAAATTAGATTTTCCATAAGAAAATAAATGACTCGTAAATTATCAGATCAGATCAGTCACTCAGTCGTGTCCGACTCTTTGCGACCCCATGAATTGCAGCATGCCAGACTTCCCTGTCCATCACCAACTCCCGGAGTTCACTCAGACTCACATCCATTGAGTCAGTGATGCCATCCAGCCATCCCATCCTCTGTCATCCCCTTCTCCTCTTGCCCCCAATCCCTCCCAGCATCAGAGTTTTTTCCAAGGAGTCAACTCTTCTCATGAGGTGGCCAAAGTACTGGAGTTTCAGCTTTAGCATCATTCCTTCCAAAGAAATCCCAGGGCTGATCTCCTTCAGAATGGACTGGTTGGATCTCCTTACAGTCCAAGGGACTCTCAAGAGTCTTCTCCAACAACACAGTTCAAAAGCATCAATTCTTCGGCGCTCAGCCTTCTTCACAGTCCAACTCTCACATCCATACGTGACCACAGGAAAATTATACCATTCTGCTAACAATATTTTTCACATTTTTACCCAATCAGAACACTTGACTTTAAAAGAAAATAAAAATACATTAAATTTTTTCAGGGATTCACAATACACTAGGAGATCTATATATAAATATGTACACATATAGAGAGGTATATATAAACATACACACATGTAGCTTTACCAAGTCTTAAATAACTGTCATTATTGTTGTCATTGGATTGACAATATTGTCATTGGATTGACAACAATTATTTCTTGCATTTTCACCTACCATTTACTAGCCTAATATTACTTCACATTCTCATACTCTTTATCTTACAGCTTAACAACCAAGGTCATTAAGCTAATTCACAGCTAAACTGGTTTTTAGTTGAGTTACTACACCAGCAAGTGCCTGAAGCTTTCATAAAAGAAGTCCAGACTACTTAAAGCAAACGCTTTTTTTTTCTTTCCTCAAAAGTATTGAAGTCATATTTTAAATATTTATCTGCACTTTGTTTCCTATAAACTAAACTTTTTTTAACGTATGAGAGACTTCGTTAACTAATTTTCAGGATTCTTTGAAAAAGAATAAATTAAAACAGTCACGAAACTTTTGTGACTCAATTTTCTCTTACCTTGAATCTGGCCAACAGGTTTCAATGGCAGCACTGAGGCACGAAATCTGAGAATAAAAGTCACAAACGTTCGTCAGCTTTCACCTGAATCTCTTGGGTATCATTTCCTTATGCCATCTCTCGCAGTTAGGTTTGGCAGTTTTTTTCGGGAAGCGGGGATTGGTGTTTCTGTTTTTAACCTCGACAACTTTATTCAGATGATTCCCTGGGTCTGTGGACACTGAGGTTTGCAGACGAACCAACCAACACTGGAGCTAAGCAGCCAGGTGGCACCAAGCGAGCTTCCTTTGAATCCCGCGCAAAGCTCTTCACAAAGAATGGAACTCCGAGTCCCCGGCGACCACCAGGCAGCTCAAACGCTGGCGGGAAACGCCTTCTCCAGCTCATCTCACAGGCACTAACTGCCACGTGTGAGTTCCAACTGCTTATCCAAACCTCGCGTTATTACATGAAGTGAGGGACGAAATCAAATCAACAGTTTAAAAAAAAAAAAACATAAAACCCAAGCTGCTGCCGTGTAGTTTCACGTCCCCATATCCCTGATAAGAGAGAGGGCCATGAAGCTCTCAAAGGCCCATGGGGGCTCGGAGCGTTGTCTCCTTGGCGTCCTAAGGCCTGTACAGCACGGGCAGCTCCTTCCCCAGGGGTGCTGGAGCCACGCCACCTCCCCAGGACTTGAGAAAAAGCCCCAAGGCCCTGCTTGGCCTGAAGCACTAGGCTTTCAGGAAAGGGACGAGGAGCCCAGCCATCCCTACAAAGCCCTTTTAGCTGTTACCCTTTGGTTTACATGCTGCGCATTTCCAACACTCTGGCCTTAAGAAGGAGTGAGATGTTTTCGTCCCAGATTTGCAAAGAATTGCTCCTGAAGGAGCATTCCATCCGTGGTCTCCTCCACCTCTTTCACTCTACTTCCGGGCTCCAGGTCTGGAAGAAAGAGAATTCTGGGCCGCTGAGGCTCATGGCCTGCTGGACGGCTGGCGTGGGAACAGCATCAGGTATGCAGTGGGTGCAGCCTAAGGCTTTGGGAACCAATCATCAAGACCCCAGCCTCGAAGCCCTGCCCCCGGCCAGCTATCTGCCCCGTGGCCATGTAATAAATGAGGTTACTCTCAGACCTCAAAGCTGTAAGAAATTTGAGCTTTATAGTGTTAGTCGCTGAGTGGTGCCCAACTCTTTGGGACCCCATGGACTGCAGCCCACCAGGCTCCTCTTTCCATGAGATTTTCCAGGCAAGGATACTGGAGTGAGTTGCCATTTTCTTTTCAAGGGAATCTTCCCAACCCAGGGATCAAACCCGCGTCTCCTGCACTGCAGGCAGATTCTTTACCCATTGAGCTACAAGGGAAGCCTAAAGCTTTATAGGGCAAAAGTCAAACCTAAGGGGCTATCAGTAAAATATAGTTTAGGATGAATTCCTGACCCACCATGTGGCTGTTAACACCTTTTCCTAACACCTGAAAAAGATTTTAAGGCAGAGTCCCTTAGGCTGTGGAAATAAAATGGAAAGGTTACTAAGCATCTTAATTGTGTGCCCCTAGACCATGGGTTGGAGAAGGCAATGGCAACCCACTCCAGTACTCTTGCCTGGAAAATCCCATGGACGGAGGAGCCTGGTAGGCTGCAGTCCATGGGGTCGAGAAGAGTCAGACATGACTGAATGACTTCACTTTCACTTTTCCTTTCATGCATTGGAGAAGGAAATGGCAACCCACTCCAGTACTCTCGCCTAGAAAATCTCACGGATGGAGGGGCCTGGTGGGCTGCTGTCTACGGGGTTGCACAGAGTCAGACACGACTGAAGCGACTTGGCAGCAGCCGTAGCAGACCATGGGTGGAGGAGCCTGGTAGGCTGCAGTCTATGGGGTCGCGAAGAGTCGGACACGACTGAGCAACTTCACTTTCACTTTTCACTTTCATGCACTGGAGAAGGAAATGGCAACCCACTCCAGTACTCTTGCCTGGAGAATCCCAGGAACAGGGGAGCCTGGTGCGCTGCCGTCTATGGGGTCGCACAGAGTAGGACATGACTGAAGCAACTTAGCAGCAGCAGCAGCAGACCCTCTTATCCAGATGAAAGGTCTTCTAAAGATATCAATATTAACTGTGTCTTCTTGACTTTGAGGGTAGACAAAGTTTTTCTAAACCGCATAAGGATATTTTTCCATAGTACCCTCATTCCCAAGACAGAGAGAAATATGTCTGAGATTTAGAGCAGTGGCTTTTAACCAGGAGAATGAATCCCAGTAAGATCCCTGGGAAACTCAAAACCATTTTAAGAGTCTTGTGTTAGTAGAAATGTTATCTGTCAACTTAAACTAAAAAGGCTGGAGGCAGTTCAAACTGAAAAATAAGCTTCTAGTGCCCCAATCTTCTATAAACAGGAAGCATGCTGGAAAGCTACTCAACTACAGAAACAAGACATTTTTTATATAAGGAAAGGATCATTCACGATGAAGAATAAATAATCTGGCTCAGGGAACCTCACTTCTACCTTACACCTGCATCAGGATTTGAAATGGTGAGCTCCTCCAGTAGCTCATGCCTGACCCTGATGCTATAATATATGGAGAGTTTAAGGGCCTTGAGGGGAGATGAGTGTCTGTTCCATGTGTGAGAAACAGAAATAATTTCAGCAGAGTGGTTGATTAAATAAGACCACAGTTGAATGCAACACTCCTATTGGAAGATAGAGTCTGTTTCATCTCTTTCTGAATCTCTTCTGAGCCTGTGAATTGCTTTAACCAACAGAATGTGGGGGGAGAGACAGTATAACTCCCAAGTCTGGGTCATAAGAAGTCTCGGGTCTTGGAACTTTTGTTCTTGGGACATTCCCTTGCAGAACTCAACTGCCAAATCATTAAGAACCCAAGCCACGTGGATAAGCCAAGTGTGATTGCTCCTGCCGACAACCCAGCTGAACTTCCACATGAAGGGTAGCATCAGCTACCAGCTCTGGGAGCCAACAGTCTGCTGGAGCCTTCAATTCTCTGCAGATCCATCCACTGAGTTCAGTGCCTCAAACCAGAACCACCCACCAAGTCTAGTGGACACGGATCCAATAGATATAATAATAAATTGATGTTTTTAGCCACAGAGTTATGAAGTGGTTTGCTAAGTGGCAGTAGGCAAACAAACAAACAAACAAACAAAGGCAAAGTTATAGTAATCCATCCAGAAAATCTATTCATATGTGAGAATAATCTTAAAATGGAAAGCAAGCTGTGGAAATCCAGAGACTACAACTGAGTTTCTCCATTTATACATTATTCTCTTCAATAACTGTCAAAGTTGTAGGTGAAGATTAAAGTTCAAATTTTAAGTTTATTAACATCCTGTTTTCAGTGCATATGGCATTTTCTCACATATTGACTTGGCTTACTTATGTATTTCTATAGGGATTTTCTATTTTCTTTTAAGAAGAGAGGGAGGAAATGCTGTGCACTATGAGCCCTTTTGATGTCTCAAGAGGAGATGAAGTTCTCTGCAGGCCAGAATCAATCAATCCTGTATCATTTATATGTTCATTTCAGAACCCCTCAGGCTGCTCGATAGAATTATTATCTTAACCAGCAAAGTTCTTAGTAATAATCAAAGCTATGTATTTTCTAAGCTGCAATTTCTATAAGTGCATCTTTTTAAGTAATAATAGATACGTCTTTGGATTAGACACATCTGAATGTAGACAGTTTGTTAAAAGTTTTGACAGATTAATAAATATAAGTCTCCCAAACATGAAAAGAGGTTAAAAAAAGAGAGAGAGAGAGAAAAGGAATAAGCAAGCTACAGACACAGAATGAGTTAAAAACAGGTCATTGTGAGAAACAAATTACCTTTATTTTTTGAGAAAAACAAAATTTTTATATCTTTTTCTCATTTAAGCAAATACACATATGCATTGGTAGCCTCAGTGTTACAGTTTCAGCCATGGGTCAAATAAATATGGACAGATTGTTGTGTCTTTGTAAAATTGATTGGTTGGTTCCATTAGTTTCAGAACAGAAGGTCAGAATGACACAGACAACCTCAAAAGCATAGTTATCCTGGTATTTACTGATCTGTTGGCTGCTTTTTATTCTAGTGAACATAAATTTGCTTTTCCTCTTTTTTCTTGTTCTAACTTATTTGAGCTCACAGTGGCACACAAGAAAATGAATAACACAGGATTTTATTGACAATTGGCAGCCAAAAAGGCAGCACTGTAGGTAGTGACAGAAACTTTACTTTCAGCATCACTAAACCATCATTTTGGGAAAATGATAAAAGAGAAGCAGGTGTCTCAGAGGCCAGAAGAAATCAAAATTGTCAAAACAAACAGAAAAATCAAGAAACAAAAAACTCAAACATTAAAAAGGTAAAGTTGGTTGGACCATGTAGTCGAAACCACTGAAACCACAAGTAGGAATAAAAATGGCACACAAATATAAGCCAAACCAGATTTGGAACCAGAAACAGTTTTGGGAAAGAATTTATGCTGATCCAGAAAAAGAGTTAGTGAGACACACAACACCTGATTCAGAAAATGGAACTGAATTAGGAATAGAGTGGAAGCTCTCTAGTAGAATGGTGAAATCCACCTTGGGAGCTAAAGAATCCTGTGCATCTGGGTTCAAGAGGTCCAGAAGTGTTGTTCTCAGCAGCAGCACAGTATCATCAGGGCCGATGACTAGATCCACTGCGGTAGCTCAGTGAAAGCGTTATTTGTGAAATAAATGAATAAGCAGGAAAAAAGCTTTCAAATGTTTTTGCAAGTACAGATTTTAGAAGAATCTTTTTAATCATGATTTTTTTTTAAAAATGTACCTTAAATAAATGAGTTTACTAAGGTTACAGATAGTCTGTTCACAGTGGATAAGTAGTCATTTTGTAAAATTATATCAGGCAATGACTGCCACAGTTTTATAAAAATCAGTAATAAAGTTGTTTCCTTTAGTGAACATACAGAAAATGACTCAACATTCCATCTGTTTGGTTGTCATGATTTGGATATCTCAGGTAAAGTGAAAATATCTTTTTTTTTAATTCTCTGATCATAATATGTAATAAATAGACCAAATAATATCAAGGTATGTGTTAGTTTGCTTACTCGACATGTTTGAGCCTTGTTTCTAAATCATGTCACTCTGTCAGAGTTGCTAGATTTCCAGCTTTAATATAAGATTATCCTGGGCCAGCAAGTTCAAGCCAGTCTTTATTTTCATGTTGAGGCTGGTACACCGATACATACCTTGCTGTTCCTGCTAGGATCACTGATGTTTATTTTTCCCCTTTTATTGCAATTAGCCTTATCCAGGGCCACTTTTAACTTTTCTACTGTGAGGCCTTGAGTGTTTGGCTTTTTATGATTTCTTTCACAGTAAATCCCTTGGTTTCTTATGTAAAGTGTTCTGTTCTTGTCCCCTGGGGTATGACAACAGAAAGGTTTCACTGAACATCAGAACAGGTCTTAATATAACACTTCTGCAAAACAAGAGTGTTTTATTTGCTTTGCGTTTGCGTGATGACATTCATTAAACTGCTCTCTTCTCTGTCAAGATCTGTTTGGGTATAACTTTCTTCCATGGCATTTGGAGAATTTAACAAGTGGTGACAAATTAAGTTACAAAGTTAAGCAGAAAGAATATCATAAAAATTATGTTCTGCTGCCACGAACTGGCAATGAAGTAATTATAATAAATCTGTATTAATAGTTACTAAGTTAGCTACTTACAATGTGCCAAAATTTTACCTGCATAATCACATTTTTCCTTACCATGACACCATTAAATAGAAATTATTTTTATGGTTTTAAATTATCACATATTGCTAATATAAAAGCCTCCAATATTCAACAAGTGATCAAATTGCTGAAGATCCAATTATCTAATGTTCAATTTCAAATTCTCAATTTTCTAAATTTGTCAAATGAGAACATTTATCAATTGACTGAAATGGAGTTTCAATAGAATTAACAGGAGATTGAATAGCATTATCAAGAATGTGAAATGATTGTAATTGATGTATTTTGAATTCTGAAATATTAAATAAGGATATTATTTATAATAAATATCACATTTCATCAATTGAAAATAATTATTATTTCTTAAAGGAATTCTTAATAGTGACTTTAAATTCTCTATATCATTTACTCTTGCCAAACTTTTTTCTTTGTCATTTTTATGAATTTATCTTTGAATCTTTATTTTTTCCTTGTAATTAAATTATCAGAGTTTAAGTATGAAACATAAAGATCACTACATTCATATTATTATTCTTTTTCTATATTCAGCAGTTTTCTATATTCAGCAGTTTCTGTTTTACCTGAAAACTGCTTCTAGTTGTCAGATCCAAACTGCTCTGTCTTAGAGGCATGAAATTATAATATCTGATTTAGCCTAGATACTTTAAAATTCAAATTTAATTGTAATGTATGTTTTATTTCTGATAAAAATTAAGATTGATAGTAAGTGCTTCAAATTTGAAAATTATAAAGTGGCCTTCAATCATTTGAAATTAATAAGAAGTAGATAAACAAAAATCTCATGGACAGAAGAGCCAGGCAGGCTACAGTCCATGAAGTCACAAAAGAGCTGTACACAACTTAGCAATTAAACAACAAGGTAAACGATCCTATTATACTTCTTCTATTTTGTTTTTATAAATTATGTTTTTGCAAATTGACTTTTCCTAAATTTATCTGACTCTTCAGAAAATTGTATTTTCAAAAACTGACTCTTAGCAAATTCTTTTCATGAATTATTTTGCTTGCTGTGTTATACCCCCCCTATAGAAATGAAAGCTGAGTTGTGAAGGGTTTCAATGGCTTGCTCAAGATAATTCAGATAGTAAGAGGGAAACCTGGTTTTCAAGTTCTTAGGATCTGTATCATTATTCCATGCTGTTTTTAAGAGTATGAAAATTTTGATTTTTTAAAATTAATTCATTTCAGTTTTCATTGTTTAAAATTCTACTTTAAATGGCATCATGAATTTAAAGAGTGTGTGGATTCCTAGTGAGAAATTCTTCTAAACCACCTTGAGGGTCTTCACTAGGTAGACAGTCAGGATATGTACTGTCAAATTGGGGAAATTTCTTAATGATCTAGCACCAATCAACTAGGGATAATTAGATGATTAATGATACTAGCTTTTATCCTAAAAGAGAAAAAGAGACATTGAAATATATATATATATATATGAACATAGCAGCATAAACACATATATACTTTAGAAATACTGACCTGGCAGCATTGTAGAAAAGAGAGATGAGGCTGGAGTCAGGAAGGTCAGATAGGAAATGCTGACATACTTCACAGTTAATGACAAGAGCCAACATGAAAATATTAGAAACAGTGATAGGTAAGCGCACAGAAAGTAGGAATAGAATAAACCGGATTTGATAATTTTATGGAGCTAGATTGTAGGAAGAGGGGGGGAAGGTTATGGTCTGAGTATTGAGGTAAATTGCCTAGTTTCCATCACAATAGTAAATTGAAATGAAATGACATTTTTGGTAGAAGAGATAATGAGATTGACTTCATATCTGTTAAGTTTAAATGATTGTGACTCTTCAATGGAAAAATACACTAGGTAATATTAATACCAGCAGAGGGGTGTGTGTGTGTGTGTGTGTGCATGCGTGTGAGCTCAGAGGCTGGTACAGTCTCTATAAATAAATGTTCTTGAATTATCAGCATATATGTGGTCATTGAAGCCATGGATATGGATAAGAGTGAAAAACAAGAATGTCAGAAAGAGGGTAAGATCAAAAGAGAACTTCAGGAATCTCAAATCTTTAAAGCATAAAAGGAATAAAAAGATCCCAGAAATGAGCAATTTGATGAACAGAAAGAAATCTACAATAAAAGGGTGACTTAAGTGCCAAGCAATATGAAGGAGTTATTTCTTTGAATTTAATTAACAAAATAAGCACATGCCCAAAATGTACTGAAAAAACATTCAATGTGTTCCTAGGTTGACCATTGGTAATATTGTTGAGAGTAATCACCATGGTAGGGTGGAAGTAGCTGTGAACCTCCAATAAAATCTTAATTTTTTGTTGTTTTTATTTTTTTATTAAAGAATAATTGCTTTACAGAATTTTTTTGTCTTCTGTCAAACCTAAACATGAATCAGCCATAGGTATACATATATCCCCTCCCTTTTGAAACTCCCTACCATCTCCCTCCCCACCCCACCCCTCTAGGCTGATACAGAGCCCCTGTTTGAGTTTCCTGAGCCATACAGCAAATTCCCATTGGCTGTCTATTTTAAAGATGGTAATGTAAGTTTCCATATTACTCTTTCCATACATCTCATCCTCTCCTCCCTTCTCTCCATGTCCATAAGTCTATTTTCTATGTCTGTTTCTCCACTGCTGCCCTATAAATTAATTCTTCAGTACCATTTTTCTAGATTCCATATGTGTGTTAGACTACAATATTTATCTTTCTCTTTCTGACTCAATTCACTCTGTGTAATAGATTTTAGGTTCATCCACCTCATTAGTAACTGATTCAAATGCATTCATTCTTAGGGCTGAGTAATATTCCAATTGTGTATATGTACCAAAACTTCTTTATCCATTCACCTGTCAGTGGATATCTAGGTTGCTTCCATGTTCTAGCTATTGTAAAGCAATGAACAATGCAATACATGTGTCTTTTTCAATTTTGGTTTCCTTAGGGTATATGCCTAGGAGTGGGATTGCTGGGTCATATGGTGGTTTTATTCCTAGTTTTTTAAGGAATCTCCATACCATTTTCCATAGTGGCTATATAACCAACAGTGCAAGAGTGTTCCCATTTCTCCACACCCTCTCCAGCATTTAGTGATTGTAGACTTTTTGATGATGGCCATTCTGACTGGTGTGAGGTGATATATCATTGTGGTTTTGATTTGCATTTCCCTAAAAATGAGCAAGTTGAGCATCTTTTCATGTGTTTGTTAGCCATCTATATGTCTTCTTTGGAGAAATGTCTGTTTAGGTCTTTTTCCCACTCTTTCATTGGGTTGTTTGTTTTTCTGGCATTGAGTTGTGTGAGCTGCTTGTATATTTTGGAAATTAATCCTTGTCAGTTGTTTCATTTGCTATCATTTTCTACCATTCTGAGGGTTGTCTTTTCACTCTACTCATAGTTTCCTTTGCTGTGTAAAAGCTTTTAAGTTTAATTAGGTCCCACTTGTTTACTTTTGTTTATATTTCCATTACTCTAGGAGGTGGGTCATAGAGGATCTTACTTTGATTTATCCCATCCAGTGTTCTGCCTATGTTTTCCTCTAAGAGTTTTATAGTTTCTGGTCTTACATTTGGGTCTTTAATCCATTTTGAGTTTATCTTTGTGTATGGTGTTAGGAAGTGTTCTAATTTCATTCTTTTACATGTAGCCGTCCAGTTTTCCCAGCACCATTTATTGAAGAGGCTGTCTTTGCCCCATTGTATAGTCTTGCCTCCTTTGCCAAAAATAGGGTACCCATAAGTGCTTGGGTTTGTTTCTGGGCTTTCTATCTTGTCCCATTGGTCTGTGTTTCTGTTTTTGTGCCACTATCATACTGTCTTGATGACTGTAGCTTTGTAGGATAATCTCAAGTCAGGAAGGTTGATTCCTCCAGCTCCATTCTTCTTTCTCAAGACTGCTTTGGCTATTCAGTGTCTTTTGTGTTTCCATATGAATTGTGAAATTTTTTGTTCTAGTTCTGTGAAAAATGCCATTGGTAATTTGGTAGGGGTCACATTGAATCTGTAGATTGCATTTGGTAATATAGTCATTTTCATAATATTGATTCTTCATACCCAGGAACATGGAATATCTCTCCATCTGTTTGTCATCTTTGATTTCTTTCATCAGTGTCATAATTTTCTGTGTACAGTTCTTTTGTTCCTTTAGGTAAGTTTATTCCTAGATATTTAATTCTTTTTGTTGCAATTGTGAATGGAATTGATTCCTTAATTTCCCTTTCTGATTTTTCATTGTCAGTATATAGAAATGCAAATGATTTTTTGTGTATTGATTTTATATCCTACAATCTTGCTAAATTCACCAATTAGCTCTAGTAATTTTCTGATACTATCTTTAGGGTTTTCTATGTACACTAAGATCATGGCATCCAGTCCCACCACTTCATGGGAAATAGATGGGGAAACAGGGGAAACAGTGTCAGACTTTATTTTTCAGGGCTCCAAAATCACTACAGATGGTGACTGCAGCCATGAAATTAAAAGACGCTTACTCCTTGGAAGGAAAGTTATGACCAACCTAGATAGCATATTCAAAAGCAAACACATTACTTTGCCAACAAAGGTTCGTCTAGTCAAGGCTATGGTTTTTCCTGTGGTCATGTATGGATGTGAGAGCTGGACTATGAAGAAGGCTGAGTGCCGAAGAATTGATGCTTTTGAACTGTGGTGTTGGAGAAGACTCTTGAGAGTCCCTTGGACTGCAAGGAGATCCAACCAGTCCATTCTGAAGGAGATCAGCCCTGGGATTTCTTTGGAAGGAATGATGCTAAAGCTGAAACTCCAGTACTTTGGCCACCTCATGCGAAGAGTTGCCTCATTGGAAAAGACCCTGATGCTGGGAGGGATTGGGGGCAGGAGGAGAAGGGGACGACAGAGAATGAGATGGCTGGATGGCATCACTGACTTGATGGATGTGAGTCTGAGTGAACTCCAGGAGTTGGTGATGGACAGGGAGGCCTGGCGTGCTGCGATTCATGGGGTCGCAGAGTCAGACACGACTGAGCAACTGATCTGATCTCTGATCTGATCATGTCATCTGCAAACAGTGAAAGCTTTACTTCTTTTTTTCTGATCTGGATTTCTTTATTTCTTTTTCTTCTCTGATTGTTTTAGCTAGAACTTCTAGAACTATGTTGAATGATAGTGGGGAAAGTGGATACCTTTGTCTTGTTCCTGATCTTAGGAATAATGTTTTCAGTTTTTCACCATTGAGAATAATGTTTGCTGTAGGTTTATCATATATAGCATTTACTATGTTGAGGTAGGTTCTTTCTATGACCAGTTTTTGAAGAGTTTTAATCATACGTTGGTGCTGAATTTTGTCAAAGGCTTTTTCTGCATCTATTGAGATGCTCCACAATCCCTAAATTCCAGCTCCTAGCCATTGCACCTTCCAGGGAACCCACGACCCTGTCTGGGGTATGTATGGCTACAGCAAGGACTGTCTGATTTTCATTCTGTTTAGGCTGCCACAGATCAGCTGTTTCACTGCCAGCCTTAAATGTTTCTCCTCTGACAAAGACAGTTGCCCTGATGTGGGAATCGGGCCCTGGTTCAGTTCCCCTACCCACCCAGGGCAGGTCCAGTCCTTCTAACATTCCTGTTTTTCCCCCTAGATCCTTTGTCCTACTGAGTTTTGCGTGGGTTTATATATTCTTTTTGCTGGTCAGGTACTCCTGTCTGCTCTCAACTGTTGTTCTGCATGCCCTTCTGTGTCTGAAGGTGTAATCCTGATGTATCCATGGAAAGAGAAGTACTCCATATCCACCTATTCCTCTGCCATCTTGTCACCCAATATTAATATTTTTTTAATCCTCTGCCTATAAAAAAACAGATTTTCAATGCATTTATTTGAAAGAAATTATGATTTTTTAAAAATTACTTTTAAATAGGAAGATACAGAATGAACCAGATAAATACTGGATAATACAAAGTTACTACATAGTCTTTCTTTATCCAAGACTTTGACGTTTCAATATCATATATTCCTGAGAAATATAATAGTGAACCAAGAAAAATGCCAACTAAAAATCAGGAAATTTTAAATATATAATAAGGAATTGTTGCACTTTAGTAAATATATATAATATTCATATTCATACATAATATATATACATAATATTTATTTTATATGTATTGTATTATATATACATATAAAATATATATATAAATAGTATATTTATATATAGTATATATAGTATATATATATAATAGTATATATATAGTATATATATACTATATATATATATAGTATATATAATAGTATAATAGTATATATATATATATATATACTATATATATATAGTATATATAGTATATAGTATATATATAGTATATAGTATATATATAGTATATAGTATATATATAGTATATATATACTATATATATATATAGTATATAGTATATATAATAGTATAATAGTATATATATATAAATAGTATATATAAAATAGAAAAATCAAGAAAGTTCCAGAAAAACATATACTTCTGCTTTATTGACTATGCCAAACCTTTGACTGTGTGGATCCACAAACTGTGGAAAATTCTTAAAGAGATGGGAATAGCAGACCACCTTACCTATCTCCAGAGAAATCTGTATGCAGGTCAAGTAGCAACAGTTAGAGCTTGACATGGAACAATAGACTGGTTACAAATTGTGAAAGGAGTATGTCAAGGCTGTATATTGTCACCCTGCTTATTTAACTTTTATGCAGAGTACATCATGGGAAATGCTGGGCTGGATGAAGCACAAGCTAGAATCAAGATTGCTGGGAGAACTATCAATGACCTCAGGTATGCAGATGACACTGCCCTTATGGCAGAAAGAGAAGAACTAAAGAGCCTCTTGATGAAAAAGAAAGAGGAGAGTGAAAAAGTTGGTTTAAACCTCAACATTCAGAAAACTAAGATCATGGCATCTGGTCCCATCACTTCATGGCAAATAAACTGGGAAACAGTGACAGACTTTATTTGGAGGGGGGGGAGGGGGGGCTCCAAAATCACTGCAGATGGTGACTGCAGCCATGAAATTAAAAGACGCTTGCTCCTTAGAAGAAAAGCTATGACCAACCTAGACAGCATATTAGAAAGCAGAGACATTGCTTTTCCAACAAAGGTCCATCTAGTCAAGGCTATGATTTTTCCAGTAGTGATGCATGGATGTGAGAGTTGGATTATAAATAAAGCTGAGCTCTGAAGAATTGATGCTTTTGAACCGTGGTGTTGGAGAAGACTCTTGAGAGTCCCTTGGACAGCAAGGAGATCCAACCAGTCCAACCTAAAGGAAATCAGTCCTGATATTCATTGGAAGGACTGATGTTGAAGCTGAAACTCCAATACTTTGGCCACCTGATGAGAAGAACTGACTCATTGGAAAAGACCCTGATGCTAGAAAAGACTGAAGGCAGAAGGAGAAAGAAGGGGATGACAAAGGATGAGATGGTTGGATGGCATCACCGACATGATGGACATGAGTTTGAGCAAGCTCCGGGAGTTGGTGATGAACAGGGAAGCCTGGCATGCTGTAGTCCATGGGCTTGCAGAGTCAGACACGTCTGAGTGACTGCACTGAACTGAACTGAGTAAATATATCTGATGGAGATTAGAATAGATTTATTTATTGTCATTTGATTCTTTATAATAAGTTGTAACTTGTCAGTAAAACATGATTATTAATTATGAGTTATCATTTATGGAAGATAAAAATTCATGGGCATATTTTCAAACTAAGGAATCTATCTTTAAAAAAAAAACTTTGGAAATACATACTGAAAAATGAACCACAGTTGTCATCATGTAATATTTTAAACCTTTGTAGCAGAACAGAAGGTATTTAAAATAACTGCAGAGAAAATTTTCAGTTTCACAATAACAGAAGTTTCTTGAGTTGAAAGTTGAAAGCTTCAGACAAAACCACTCTCCTTCCATTTAGACAATACCACTGATTAAGAAGATAAAAAGATGCTGTGCCTCTCTTTGTAAAACTCACTATAAAGTTTAAAAAAAGGTAGAAAGTCATACAAATAAATAACCACAGTTGAGTGTGACCAGGTGTTATATTAATATGCAGGTATAAATTGGATATTTACTTCATATTTGATTATCAAAATGTCTATAATAGACAAATGTTTTCTGTATTTTATTAGTGAGGAAACTGAAGATCAGGAGGTGTTCCTTTTACAGTGCTAAAAAGTCATCATAATCTGTTTCTCATGCAAGACTATCTGTCAAAACCAGTATTCCCAACCACTAACCTATGTTTCAACTAGCGAAGAAGAGCATATTCATGGTAGGTTGGTTTATAACATACAAGCCCAAATGAGGCCTACATGAATAAATAAATGCCATGAACCCACACATCTTCACCAAAAAAGAGTTGTAAACATGCTAATAGTGTAGATAAAAGAAAGTTCCTGTACATAAAGGTGTTTGAGCAGGACCACAAGTTAGTCTAAAGTATAAACTTATGGGGTGGAGCAGGCTGAATAAAGAAGTTAGTCATGTAAGGAATTTTCTATGTTCAGTTCAGTTAAGTTGCTCAGTCGTGTCTGACTATTTGTGACCCCATGGACTGCAGCACGCCAGGCTTCCCTATCCATCACCAACTCCCAGAGCTTACTCAAACTCATGTCCATTGAGCCGGTGATGCCATGGAACCATCTCATCCTCTGTCACCCTCTTCTCCTGCCTTCAATCTTTCCGAACATCAGGGTCTTTTCCGAGGAGTCAGTTCTTTGCATCAGGTGGCCAAAGTATTGGAGCTTCAGCTTCAGTATCAGTCCTTCCAATGAATATTCATGACTGGTTTCCTTTAGGATGGACTGGTTGGATCTCCTTGCTGTCCAAGGGACTCTCAAGAGTCTTCTCCAACACCACAGTTCAAAAGCATCAATTCTTTGGTGCTCAGTTTCTTTATAGTCCAGCTCTCACATCCATACATGACTACTGGAAAAACCAAAGCTTTGACTAGACGGACCTTTGTTGGAAAATTAGTGTCTCTGCTTTTTAATATGCTGTCTAGGTTGGTCATAACTTTTCTTCCAAGGAGCAAGCATCTTTTAATATCATGGCTGTAGTCACCATCTGCTATGTAATTAACAGTAAAAACACTGTAAGAGCAGAGTAGTATTTCCACATGAAAAAAGTGAAAGTGTTAGTTACTCAGTTGTGTCCTACTCTTTGTGACCCCATGGACTGTAGCCACCGAGCTCCTCTGCCATAAAATTCTCCAGGCAAAAATACTGGAGTAGGCAGTCATTCCCTTTGGCAGGGGATCTTCCCAACCTAGGATTCGAACGGGGGTCTCTTGTATTGTAGGCAGATTCTTTACCATCTGAGCCATCAGGGATTTCCACATATATTAGACAAATTGTCAACTTGTATGCTATTCAAAAAAACAAAATGTGCCTAATGCAGAACAGAAGGGATATCCTAGAGGGCTGTGTGTAACTACTTTACACTATTAAAAGGAAGGAATGCTTCATTTGTGACTAAATGTTTACTGATATCCTTTTACTCATTAGCAGTTTTGCTATTGGCAAGATCTATTTTCCTGTTGGTCTCACTTGATTAATCAGGTAGTCTAAGGAACACAGAGAACAGAGCATCAGCTTTGCCTGAAGCAGAGTTACATTAAGTTCACAGAAGAGATGACTGCTGAGATAGTTTGGTGGAACCCAAGTGCAGTTTGCTAATTAAGGCTGAGGGTGTGAAGTGAAGATGGCTTAGCAATTCTTTATTATATATATTATATATATATGGCAAGCAATTCTTTATTATTTGCAATAAAATTATTTAGTACAATTTTTAATAACAACAAGTTTATAAATCTTTTTCCTTCAAAATAAAAAAAGAGGTTTGAAATTGATAAAGGTGGGCTGTTTCCTCTGATTGAGATATTTATTCATGAAAACATTCTGTACAAATGATCAAAGGCTAAATATTAAAAAAAATCAAATTAATGGGTGATCTCAAGAGCAATTATCATACCACCATTGCAATTACTATGTTTGTATAACTAATATTAATTACTAGGCATTATCCTAACCACTTAACATTGATCACCTTACTTAATCATGTGAATACCTCTGTAGATTTGTGCAGCAGATATTTCATATCACAGATGAAATAAAAAGTCATTTAATACAATCTAATATCCACCAAAGGTAAAAACTCTATCAAACTAACAGCCTAAAACACTTTTTTCAAACAGATTAAGTCTAGCTACAAAACAGGCCTATAGCTAATATCTTAATAGTGAAATATGCAAGCAATTTCCTTTAAAATTATAATTAGGAGAAGAATACTGTTCCTGTTAATCCTATTCAGCTTTTGCAAGATGTTCTAGTCAGCTACATTAAGTAAACATATATTTTAAAAATCATAAATAAATAAAAGAAAACTGCAAATATAATAAATAAAATTCTCATTATTTACAATTAATATGATTAATGTCATAAAATCCTGTAAATAATCTAAAGAAAAGTTATTAAAAATGAGTATTTAGCAATGTTGTAAGATTTCAGGTCAATTTACTAGGTAGTTGCCAGATATAAGATCAACTGCATTTCTGCATATCAACATACAGTCAGATATTATAATTTCAGAAAGAGATGATTCTAACAGAATCATAAAATACCCAGGAACAAAAGCAAAAATATTATTTATAGTTAAGACTTGTATATAACT